>NW_026596079.1:11310306-11350962 GCF_907164565.1 Psammomys obesus
ACGCTGTGGGTGCAGCCCCCCTGAAGGATCAGGGATTCCTACAGTTTTGGCAGTCCAGCCAGGGACAACTGGCCGATCCCTGGCACAGTATCTGAGGGCTACTGTAATGGCTCTTCGACTCCTGCAGCATGACTATATTCTTAAGTTTAAGGAAGAGATAGTTCTTTCCTTTTTTATTAGGAATACACACAAATATTTTTTAATTAAATTTTTATTTTTTATATTAATTACAGTTTATTCACTTTGCATCCCAGATATAGTGCCCTCCCTCCTCCCCTCCCAATTCCATCCTCCCTCCCACTTCTCTTATGCCCCTCTCCAAGTCCATGGATAAGGAGGTCCTCCCCCCTTCCATGTGACCCTAGCTTATCACATCTCATCAGAACTGGCTGCATTGTCCTTCTCTGGGGCCTGGCAAGGCTTCTCCCCCATCTAGGGGAGGCAGTCAAAGAGCTAGACACTGAGTTCATGTCAGAGACAGTCCCTGTTCCCCTTACTAGGGTACCCACTTGGATACTGAACTGTGATAGGTTAAATCTGAGCAGGGGTTCTGGGTTATATTCAAGAATGGTCTTTGGTTGGAGTATCAGTCTGAGAAAAGACCCCTGTGCCCAGATATTTTGCTTCTGTTGCTCTCCTTGGGGAGCTCCTGTCATATTCAGGTCTTACTATCTCTCTCTTCTTTCCTAAGATTCCCTGTACTCTGCCCAAAGTTTGTTTATGAGTTTCATTATCTGCCTATCTCCTTGGTGGGCTCCTGTCCTGTTTCCTGTTTTCTCCTTCTTCCAAAGTCCATCCCATTTGCCTTTCTGAGTGAGGATTGGCATCATCTTACCAAGGGTCCTCCTTCTAGCTCACCTTCTTTAGGTGTACAGATTTTTGTAGGTTTACTCTATATTATATGTCTAATATCCACTTATAAGTGACTATAAAACTTGTGTGTCTTTTCTAGGATGAACTTTTCTAGTTCCCACCATTTGCCTGCAAATTTGATGATTTCCTTGTTTTTAATTGCTGAGTAGTTTTCCATTGTGTAAATGTATCACAATTTCTGTATCCATTCCTCACTTGGGGTCATGTGGGTTGTCTCCAGCTTCTGGCTATTACGAATAAAGCTGCTATGAACATGGTTGAAAAAATGTCCTTGTTGTGTACTGGAGCATTTTTTTTTTTGATATGTGCCTAGGAGTGCTATAGCTAGATCTTGAGGAAGCGCTATTCCTAATTGTCTGAGAAAGTGACAGATTGATTTCCAAAGTGGTTGTAAAAGTATACATTTCCACCAGCAATGGAGGAGGGTTATCCTTTCTCCATATCCTCTCCAGCATATATTGTCACTTGAGTTTTTGATCTTAGCCATTCTGATGGGTGTAAGGTAAAATCTCAGGGTTGTTTTGATGACTAAGGATATTGAGCATTTCTTTAAGTGTTTTGCTGCCATTCTATATTCCTCTACAGAGAATTCTCTGTTTAGCAGTGTACTCATTTTTTAAACTGGATTACTTGATTTGTTGCTTCTTAATTTCTTTAGTTCTTTATATATTCTAGATATTAATATTAACCCTCTGTCAGGGTTGGTGAAGATCCTTTCTCAGTCTGTAGGCTGTCATTTTGTTCGGATGACAGTGTCCTTTGCTTTACAGAAACTTTTCAGTTTCATGAGGTTCCATTTATTGATTGTTGCTCTTAGAGCCTATGCTGTTGGTGTTCTGTTCAGGAAGTTGTCACCTGTACCAATGAGTTCTAGGGTATTCCCCAGTCTTTCTTCTAACAGATTTGGTGTGTCTAGTTTTATGTTGAGGTCTTTGATCCCCTTGGACTTTAGTTTTGAGCAGGGTGATAAATATGGATCTATTCACATTCTTCTATATGTAGACATCCAGTTAGACCAGTATCATTTGTTGAAGATGCTGTATGTTTTCCATTGTGTGGTTTTGGTATCTTTGAAAAAAATCAAGTATCCATAGGTGTGTGGGTTTATGTCTGGATTTTCAATTCAGTTCCATTGATCCACTGTTCTGTTTCTTTGCCAGTATCATGTAGTTTTTATTACTATTGTTCTGTAGTACAGCTTGAGATCAGGGATGGAGATACCTCCAGATGATCTGTTCTTGGTTTTTTTGTTTTTTCATGTGAAGTTGAGAATTTTTCTTTCAATGTCTGTAAAGAATTGTGTTGGTATTTTGATGGAAATTGCATTGAATCAATAGATTGCTTCTGGCAGGATGGCCATTTTAATTATGTTAATCCTACAGATCCATGAACATGGGAGAACTTCCATCTTCTGATATCTTCTTCATTTTTTTTTCTTCAGAAACTTGAGGTTTTTTCCAAACAAGTTTTTCACCTGCTTGGTTAGAGGCACCCCAAGGTATTTTATGTTATTACTGGCTATCATGAAGGGTGTTATTTCTCTGATTTCTTTCTCAGCCCTTTTGTCTTGGGTATATACAGGAGGGTTTCTGATTTTTTTTTTTTTTTTAGTTAATTTCGTATCCAGCCACTTTTGCTGAAGGTGTTTATCAGCTGAAGGTGTTCTCTGGATGAATTTTTGGCATTGCTCATGTAGACTATCATGTTATCTGCAAATAGTGATACTGTGACTTCTTCCTTTCCAATTTGTGTCTCCTTGATTTTCTGTACTTGTCTATTGCTCTAGCTAGGACTTCAAGTACTATATTGAAGAGAAATGGAGAGAGTGGGCAGCCTTGCCTTGTTCCTGATTTAAGTTTCTCTCTGCTTAGTTTGATGTTGGCTATAGGCTTGTTGTATATTGCCTTTACTGTGTTTAGGCATGTGCCTTGTATCCCTGATCACTCCAAGACATTAAACATGAATGGATGTTGGATTTTGTCAAATGCTTTTTTGGCATCTAAGGAGATGATCATGAGGCCTTTCTCCTTCACTTTGTTTATATGGTGGATTACATTGATAGATTTCTGTATATTGAACCACCTCTGTATAAATGAATAACAAGGGACTTTACCTAATATGCAGAATTAAATTAGAGAAGGTTATTACACATAGTCACATTTCACCTTTCCATGAAGATCACCAGTGCCATGTGCATTATATAATTTCATATTATAATAAGACTGGATTCATCTACATTTATAGGCAAAGACGAGCTCGCTACCAGTTCCCACAAAAGATAATAAATCATGGCATCAAAACTTGAATCCAGTCCTTTTCTTTTCCACTCCTAAGACAGCGGCCATACTGTAGGCTCTGTCTCACATATGGACCTAATGATTGTTTGGATTTCCTTAGTGTCTGTTGTTATGTCCCCTTTTCATTTCTGATTTTGTTGATTTGGGCAGTTTCTCTCTGCCTTTTAGTTAGTTTGGCTAAGGGTTTTTCTATCTTGATTTTTTTTTTCTCAAAGAATCAGCTCTTGGTTTCATTGATTCTTTGAATAGTTTTATTTGATTATAATTTATTGATTTCAGCCCTGAGTTTGATTATTTCTAGCCATCTACTCCTTTTGGGTGTGTCTGCTTCTTTTCTTTTTCTAGGACTTTCAGGTGGGCTATAAAGCTGCTTGTATGAGAAGTTTCAAATTTCTTGTAAGGCACTTAGGGCTATGAATTTTTCTTTTTGCACTGCTTTCATTGAGTTCCATATGTTTGGGTAAGTTGTGCCTTCATTTTCATTGAATTCTAGGAAGTCTTTAATTTCTTTCTTTATTTTTTCCCTTACCTAGCTGTCATTGAGTAGCAAGTTGTTCGGTTTCCATGTGCATGTAGCCATTTTGCTATTTCTGTTGTTGTTGTTGAGGTCCAGCTTTAGTCCATGGTTGTCAGATAGATAGAATACAAGGGATGATTTCAATCTTTTTGTATATGCTAATGCTTGCTTTGTGATCAACTATATGGTCTGTTTTGGAGAAGGTTCCATAAGCAGCTGAAAAGAAGATATACGCTTGAATTTGGGTAAAAAGTTTCTGTAGACATGTATTTGGTCCATTTGATTTAGGACATCTGTAAGTGCCTTTACTTTCCCTATTTAGCTTCTGTCTAGATGATCCGTCCCCTGGTGAGAGTGGATTGTTGAAGTCTCCCACTATTAAGGCATTGGGATTGATGCACGATTTAAGGTTTAATAATGTTTAATTTACAAATGTAGGTGCTCTTGTATTTGAAGCATAGATGTTCAGAAGTTTTTATATCTTCCTGGTGGGTTTTTCCTTTGATGAGAATTCCCCTCCTCATCTTTTTTGATTAATTTTGTTTGAAAGTCTTTTATTAGATATTAGGATAGCTATCCCAGCTTGTTCTCTGGGTTCATTTGCTTGAAAAATATTTTTACAGCCTTTTACTCTGAGGTAGTGTTTATCTTTGTTGCAGATGTGTGTTTCTTCGATGCAGCAGAATTTTGCATCCTATTTCTGCAACCATTCTTTTAGTCTGTGTCTTTTTATTGGAGAGTTGATTCCATTGATGTGGACAGATAATAGTGACCAATGAATGTTAGTTCCTTTTAGTGTATATTTGGTGGTGTTAGTATGATTCATTGCTTGTTTTCTTTTAATTTTTGTAGAGAAATTATCTGTACCCTATATTTTGTTGGGTATAGTTGTTTTCATTGGATTGGAGTTTTCCTTGTAGTATCTTCTGTAGGGCTGGTTTGCTGTGTAGATATTGCTTAAATTTAGTTTTGTCATAGAATATTTTGTTTTCTCCATCTATGTTGATTGAAAGCTTTGCTGGGTATAGTAGTCTGGGTTGGCATCTGTGGTCCTTTAAAGTCTGCATGACATCTGCCCAGGCCCTTTTGCCTTTCATAGTTTCTGATGAGAAGTCTGGTGTGATTCTGATAGGTCTACCTTTATATGTTACTTGGCCTTTTTCCCTTCCTGCTTTTAATATCTTTTCTTTGTTCTGTAGATTTAGTGTTTTGACTATGATGTGACATGAGTAGTTTCTTTCTGGTCTAGTCTATTTGCTGTTCTGTAGGTTTCTTGTATGTTTATGGACATCTCTTTCTTTAAGTTGGGAAAATTTTCTTCTATGATTTTCTTGAAGATATTTTCTGATTCTTGGAGCCTGGAATCTTCTTTTTCATCAATTCCTATTATTTTTAGATTTTGACTTTTCATGATATCCTTGATTTCTTGGATGTTCTGTCTTTGGGAATCTTCTAATTTTACTTTTTCTTTGAGAGAGGTATCATTTTCTGCAAGTGTATCTTCAGCATGAGAGATTCTCTCTTTCATCTTTTGTATTATATTGGTGATGCTTACCTTTGTGGTTTCTGATCTTTTCTCTAAGTTCTGCAGCTCCAGGGTTTTCTCTGTTTGTGTTTTCTTTATTGATTTTAATTCTCTTCTCATGACTTTCACCATTTTCTTCATCTATTTGAATATAGATTCCTGTCTCTCTATCATGGTCCCTGTTTTTTTGTTCATTTCCTCTCTATATACCACTAATTGTGCCTCTACTTGTGCTTCTATTTGTTTGGCTATATTTGCCTGTGTTTCTTTGAGAGCTTTATTCATTTCCTCTTTATTTGCCTCCATTTGTGATGCTATTTCTCTGAGAGAATTGTTTGTTTACTCTTTATGTGCCTCTAATAACTGGATAAACACAGCTTTACAGTCATTTTCCTGTGTTTTCAATGAATTGAAATATCCATTGATTTTGTGGGTTGCTGGTGGAGCCGTGATGTCCTGTTTTTTGTTGGGTGTGTTCTTACACTGACCTCTGGCCACCTGCTTATCTGTAACCTTCACTGTTTGTTCCTAGAGTCTGTACTTCAGACTGGGTCCATCTTTCTCTGGTGTCTGGACTATTCTTCAGAAAGATGAGAGAGGTCCACTCTTTTGAGAGTGTACGTTGGTGTTTCAGTTGTACCTAAGGGAAGAAGACCCGCTGGTGTAGAATCACAATTGCAGGGGAGGAAGCATGTGTGTGTGTGTGGAAGTGTGTCTTGAGAGTAGAATCTTGGAATGTGAGGGGATGCAGGCACAAGTGGGGGTATGGATGCTAGTACTGTTTGTAGGCGCTGTTTGTGGGCACAATGCACCTGTTCTGATTTCCTGAATACCTCAGTGGTCTACAATCCTGTAATCTGTCGTTCTGGTATTCAGATCTGTCTGGGTTCCAGTAGTTGTTTGCCTGGATTTCACTGGTAGACCTGCAGAGCAGGGGTTTCAATGTTCATAATGCTGTCCCAAGAATCCCTATGTTGCTGCATGACTTGGTGGCTGATGTTGCAGTCCACTTTAGTTCAGCCACCACAACAAAACTAGGAGCCCACTGGCACAGATGAAATCTGGTAGGCCCTGGGGAGCCACATGCCTGCTTGGCTTAGTGGGGCCACTGTTACTGCACTCTGTGCTAGGAGCTGTGGGCCCTGCGGGCTGGAAACTGTGCTCTGTGGGAGGCACAGTGGGCCATACTCTACACTCTGTGGTGGACACTGTGGGCCCAACTCTGCGCTCTGTGATGGGCATTGTGGGGAGCCTCTGCAGCCTCCACCTCAGCCCAGGAGGGAAAAGGGAGGCCTGGAGAAATGCCAGGGGATTGAGTATTCTCTGTCTCAAATCTCAAGCCTGGTGTTCTGTGCTAGGAGCAGCCAGCACTGTGCTCTGCATTTGGAGCTGACTGTACTGCAGCCAACTACACTGCTTCCACTGCTGCCTCAGCCCGTTAAAGGGGAAAGTGCCTGGGAATTGACTCCCCAGGAGAACTCCACAGAAAAAGTCCATGGTTGACCTGTATCCTATTTGTCTCAGTTCAGGGTTTGTCCCCTTTCTCCCCGGAAGCCTCAATGTTGTTCTGGGTTCAGCTGCTCCTCCACTCACCAATTTTGGAGTTTCAGATCCTCCTCCCCTCAGATACGGTGTGTCCCCGCCATCTTGGATCGATCCACCCTAATCTTTTATAATGAGGAGATGAATTGAACTCAAGAGAACTACAAAATCATTAGGTGATCTAGTTTCTCAGTTCTTACAATTGCTTTTCTCCTTAGGTTTACTCTATATTTATCTCCATAGACCAGTTTCATGGACAAGGCATTTGTTTTTTTCTTCTCAAATTTGGGTTACTACTTCAGTGTCCAAATCAATGAACACCATATCAACTTTTGAGCTTTTCTTCCCCGGAAAGGCTAGGGTAAATGCTTATGAGGTTATATTTTCTTTCTTTCTTTCTTTTTGTTTTTTATTTTGTAAAGATTTATCTTTTTTTTTCTTATCAGTTACATTCTATTAACTCTGTATCCCAGCCATGTCCCGATCCCTCATTCCCTCCCAGTCCCTCCCTCCCTCCCTCATCTCCACCGTGCCCCTTGCCAAGTCCACTGATAGGGGGGACCTTCCTCCCCATTCATCTGATCCTGTTTTATCAGGTATCTTCAGGACTGGCTGCAAAGCTCTCCTTTGTGGCCTAACAGGACTGCTTGTCCCTTGGGGGGTGGGGAGGCCAAAGAGCCAGTCATTGAGTTCCTGTTAGAAATAGTCCTTGTTCCCCTCACTATGGGAAACCAATTGGTTACTGAGCTACCACAGGCTACATCTGAGCAGAAGTTCTAGGTTATATTCATACATGGTCCTTGGTTGCATGTCAGTCTCAGAGGTTATATTTTCAAAGGTGACGAATAACTGAAAGCCTACCTTTCTATGGCTTATTGAGCTTTGGCAGAGTTGGGGGAAAACATGGTATGAACATGAAAGTTTATGCCCACTGCTTTAATAGGAAATAGCACAGGGACACCCTAAAGACTGATGCTATATATGAGAAAAAACTGATCAAATCAGATCAAGATCCCAGTAACAACTGTCTCATGTCTCAAATATCACTCACCCAATTTATTGAGTTTATTCTTTGAGGTAAATCATATCTGACCATTTTGAATAGTGAAATATCACTCATTTTATGCCAGAACATGCCATCTAGCACAATGAATATGGATTGATGTCATGGTTATTCTTGGTTGTCAACTTGACTACGTCTGAATTGAACTGCAATCCAGAAATATAGGGCTCACCTCTGAGAGACAATTTTGCTTGGGTGAATCCACTTCTAGTCTAGAACTTTGACATAGGAAGATGCACCCTTTTGATTTGGATCTTGAGCTAGGACAAGACTTTAATTTGGAACACACCTTTTTTTTTCAACCATGTTTGTAGCAGCTTCACTTGCAAAAGCGAGAAGCTGGAAACAGCCCAGATGCCCCTCAGCTGAGGAATGGATACAGAAACCGTGGTACATCTACACAACGGAATAAATATTTTAAAGTTTCTGATTTGGGATCTTAAGGTAGCTTATGAAAATACTTCATTAAATCTTTATTAAGAAATAGCAACTTAATCACCATTTTCAGCTTTCACTTGGAATTGATTATATTTATATTCTTAAACTTTTTCTTTCTTTTTGGCCTAGTTCCCCTCAAATGAAAATGGGGGAAAGGTTGATTGATTTTTTTTTTTTTACCTTCTGTATCTTACTGTATGTGTTCTTACTTTAGGAACACACCTTTTGCTAAAGACTAAGTAAGGATATAGAAGAAGGAAGCTTTTGCTCTTTGCCTGCTTGTCCTCAACTTGCTATGACATACATTTCTTTATTGGCATTGGAGTCTACTTCATTGGGATTTCAGCATATACTGAAGACCAACTGAGGAATCCAGTCTGGATTCCTAAAGTATTCATTCAAAGCTATCCATTTTTGGATTAGCTCTTTCTCTCTCTCTGTGTCATATATGTACACATATATATATGTATACATATACATATATATAACATATAACATATATAGAACATATATATATATATATACTTATAGAACATATATATGTATATATACATATACATATGTTTACATATATAAATGTTTTATAATTTCTGTTACTCTAGAGAACCCTGACAAATATAATAAGAGAAATGTTTGAAAATTGTGAACATTATGCAAACATCTTGGTATATACTCTTGAATGAAGCAGGATGATCTACCTTATTTTATAGAGTTTAGGATCAATGTTGAGAGAAACAGACATTTTCTTTTTCTTTCTTTATTTATTTTTGTATGTGTGTGTTTTTTATGCTGATAAGGGAGACACAAAGTATTAATGAAATGAAAAAGCATGAGCAAAGAACCGTATGATGAATATTAATTTCATGTAGAAAAGGTTCTGAGCTGAAATGTTGACGGTTTGTGTGCATACATATGAACACATGCATATGCACACACAGCTGCACAGTCATTTACACATCCTTATTGTTGGGCTGACTGCTAGACTTTTATTAAAACTAAAAGGAAGAAACAAAACATTATCTCCTACTATCCACAATGTTGAGAGCACAGTTTTTTTATGTCACTTGAGTCCAAAAAAAAAAAAAAAAACAAAAACAACCTCTTCACGTTAACAGTTCATTTGGTTCTTCTTGTTTGAACTATTTTTATTCTCATTTTCTGCTCCATTCAAAATTTAACCATCTTTGAAACTTCTTGATTAATCTCTAGGTTGAGTCCTGAGCATAAAGTTACTATCCAGCTTTCCCAGCTGTGATAGTAAGTGTTGCCTGAAATAATAAGTGTTGTGTTTTTCTAAGGTTATGTTAACTTCGAGGTCATTGTATAGCAACCTTGCATCATCCAAATCCAAGTTATTGGGGGCCCATAACTCTTTCATACTTACAGAATATGAACTGGGCATTCTTACTTTGAATCTATAGTTGCTAGAGAATGTTCATGGTATATATATTTAGGAGTCCTTGCATTTGAATGTAGTCACTATGCCTATAGCATAAGATACAATAACCTTATAGCGTTGAACACTTACCTTTTTTACTTTGTTGCCTCCACCTTTTAGAATTCTTGCTATGTATGTGGCATGTAGTTACCCTGGATCACAGTGGCAACAGCATACAATCTGGTGTTTCTCTTGCTCCTAGAGACTTGAAGACAGTTTTTTCAGTCCCTGAATTCTGGAAGGCAGAGGCAGGTGGATCTCTGTGACTTTAAGGCTAGCCTGGTCTACAAAGTGAGTCCACGGCAGTCAAAGCTACACAGAGAACTATGTCTCAAAACAAACAATACAAACAAGCAAAAAGGGTCTGGCTCTTACCCATGAGCTTCCACAGGAAGTTCCTGTTCAGTAAGCTGCTCTCACCAAGTGGAAGCAAGTAGAGATTCGTTGCATTTGGTTCAATCACAACGTGCCATAGGGTGCGACTCTTGGAGGAAATACCCAAGAGATTCTTAGGTCCTTGCCGCATTTGTCTAATGGTAATGTTATATATCCCATGACTTTATGAGTTCTTTTGTACTAGACGGTAGTATGAAAAATACTGATGCTAGGTTTAAAAAAAATTCTTAACATCTTCCTACACAAACATACCCCTTTCCACACCTACACTTTTCATAAATATTTTGCTTAATAACCTGCCTAAAAAAATTATATATTTGTTGGGCAAGAGTTAGGACTGTAATATATTTATAAAACTTTGTTGACCTCTGCTGTGTAGAAGACTCTGGTAAATATGTAACTATGTAATTGTTGTTTGGAGTGACATAGTCTTTGATCTTTAAGAACTTAATTTCTAATATAAAAATAAATATATGATACCAATAAACAAATGGTTATGCAATAGAAAAATTCTGACAGCAGGAGTCACAGATAATGCACATGAACCCAAAACTAACCTCTGGGGAGAAATATGACCATAAACTGTAAAAGCCCAAATTATGAATTAATTGAGTCTCATTCCATGATTTTAAAACCCTACAGAATGTAAAACTGCCCATAGTGGTTTTAAAATTAACATTGTGAGGGTCAAATTGAATCAATTAAACTAGGAGTTTTAAATGTTTTATGGGTTTTGAAAGGTTCTTGGATGCTTTCAATTTGGAGCAAGGCTGAAACCTTTAATTTAATTCAATGATTAAGTTCATTGAGCAGCGTTTTCTGTCAGGCCCTATTCTAGAGTCAGTGGGCACAGATCAGAGATGAAGGGCACACACACTTTGTCTTCAAAGGGCTTCTCAGCTCATGGGAGATCAGGAACATACTTAGAAAATTATTGTAAAATAATGTGGGTGAATAAGGAAGGCTTAAGGACCATCTGGGAGGAAAGACACAATTGAATTGAAGAATGAGCAGCAGTTATGTGAAGAAGAGAAGAAAGGTTTTGGAAAGGTTGGAGGCAGGTGGTAAGAATTTGTACTAAATGAAAAAACTGGTGGTGGTTTGTCCTCCAGCTCCACAGAGAGCTTGTCATGGAAGGTCAAGAAAGATGTTAGGATCCTAGACTAAAGAGATAGGCAAGGACTAAATGACAGAAAGTCTGGGATACTGTACAAGGAAAGATGTTCCTTTCATACAGATCAATGTTTCCATATTATACACTTGACTTGTCAGACACAGCTCTTTGTATTCAGCAGAAATCCACAGAACAGGAATCTCCTCATATGGGAAGTGAGAAAGCCATCAGGGAAATGCCTTATAGATCATGACTAGTTAGGACAAGTGAAGTGTAATAATGTTTACACTATGTTAATAAAAACCAGAAATATATATCATTAGTGTAAGATGAATTTGAAGATGGAAAGCAGCTAAGTGTGAAACCCACAAAAAAGCATGATTACTTTTGTGGTGTGTGCCTGGTGACCAGGCCTCCAGATCCCAAGTAAAATAGTCTGAGTAGGTGGTATTCATCTATAACTCCAGCACTCCTATGGAAGCATGAGAAGAGTAGATAGAATTACTAGAAAGCTCTTGAGCAAGCTAGAATGGACTACATAGCATGTACACAGATACAAGAGGTCTTTTGACTCAAAAACAATGTGGAAAAATATAATAGACTGCTGAAAGCTTTTACACACAAACACACATGGAGAAAGAGAGAAAGAGAGAGAGAGAGAGAGAGAGAGAGAGAGAGAGAGAGGAGAGGAGACTAATAAATAAATCATAAAACAAAGCTTTATAAAGAGTGCATTTGCAGTTCTTAGCCTATAAACCAGAGCCTTGCTCTGTCTCCTAGGAATAATACTTTCAGAAAATGAGAGATAAGAGCAAGGAATGCTTCTATGAAGGAAAGATGATGGTGTGCAGCTTCCTGGAGCCTAGCTTCTGTTTTATGCCCAGATGTGGGAACTAGACCAACCTCTACACTTCTGAAATATAGTTTTCTTCATTCTGATGTGTAGAAAATTACAAATTAAATAATATGTGATATATGTGTTTATGATTAACCTAGTGCTGTAAGGGACAGATATGCTTGACTCTTGAATTTGGTTGTTCATAAAAGGCCCATGTGTTGAAGACTTGGAATCTAGCTAGTAGAACTACAAAGATGGGAGGTGATGGAAGCTTCAGGAGACAGGACCAAATTGAAAGAAATGAGTCTCAAGACTTATTGCTTCAAAATGTATGTTGATACCTCATTCTCAATCTGTGTTCTGTCAATAAAGAAGCAAGCCACTTTATTCCACCATATTACTTCACTATATATTTTTTTATCACCACACATATATTCAGAAGCAACAGAGAAAGGTGACTGTAGACTGACACCTTTGAAATCATGCACCAAAATAAACCTTTGTTTTTCTGTTGTTTTCTCAGAAATTTTATTATAGCAATAAAAGGCTGAGTAATGCTGATACCTATGGTGGATTTTGCTGTCTTGACTTTTAGAGTTCTTAATCAGTTCAGAGCATTGCACATACCCAGAACTAAGTGAAGTGTTTTGAACGAATTAGTTTAGCTTGTTAATTTACTTCAACCATGAAATGTAGACAGGATAGCTCTTAAATAAGAAAGCTACGAGTAGCTTTCTCTACAGCATACAGCTAATAAGCAGCCACTTTACACATAGACCAAGATCTTATTAAGTAACCATGGACCTGTCTCTCTTCCCAGCACAGATACATGTGCATCTGTACCTTTTGTGGTTGAAGTTTGTTTTCAAAGCAGGTGAATTTTCAATGAGTTGTACATGCAATACTATGAAATTATCAGAACAAGTAACCATCACTTGAATAAAAGGGAAAAGCCATGAGAAAAGTTTTTTTTTTAAATTCTATATTAATTACATTTTATTCACTTTGCATCCCCCCTGTGGTTCCCTCCCTCCTCCCATCCCAATCCCTCCCTTCCTCCACCCTCTGCATGCATGCCCCTCCCCAAGTCCACTGATAGGGGAGGTCTTCTTTTCCTTCCTTCTCATCCTAGTCAATTAGGTCTCATCAGGAGTGGCTGCATTATCTTCTTCTGTGGCCTGGTGATGCTGCTTCCCCCTCAGGAGGAGGTAATTAAAGAGAAGGCCATTCATTTCATGTCAGAGACAGTCCCTGTTCCTATTACAATGGAACCCACTTGGATACTGAACTGCCAGGGGCTACATCTGTGCAGGGGTCTTAGGTTATCTCCATGCATAGTACTTGGAGTATCAGTCTCAGGAAAGACCCCTGTGCTCAGATTTTTTGGTTCTGTTGCTCTCCTTGTGGAGTTCCTGTCCTCTCCAGATCTTACTGTTTCCTACTTCTTTCCTAAGATTCCCTGCACTCTGCCCAAAGGTTGCCCATAAGTCTCAGCATCTGCATTGATAGTCTACAGGGCAGAGCCTTTCAGAGGTCCTTTGTGTCAGACTCCTGACTTGTTTCCTCTTTTCTCCTTCTTCTGATGTCCATCCTCTTTGACTTTCTGGGTAGGAATGGAGTACAGAGCTAAACAGAATTCTCAATAGAGGAATATCAAATATCAGTGAAACACTTAAAGAAATGTTCAACGTCCTTAGTCATAAGGGAAATGCAAATCTAAGCGACCCTAAGATTTCACCTTACACCATAAGAATAGCTAATATCAAAAACTGAAGTGACAACACATGCTGGAGAGGTTGTGGAGAAAGGGGAACCCTCCTCTACTGCTGGTGGGAATGTAAATTTGTACAACCACTCTGGAAAGCAATCTGGTGCTTCCTCAGACAACTAGGAACAGCGCTTCCTCAAGATCCAGCTATACCACTCCTAGGGATATACCCAAAAGAGGCTCAAGTACACAATAAGGACATTTGCTCAACCATGTTTGTAGCAGCCTTATTTGTAATAGCCAGAAACTGGAAACAACCCAGATGCCCCTCAGTGGAAGAATGGATATAGAAACTGTGGTACATCTACACAATGGAATATTATTCAGCAATAAAAACAAGGAGATCATGAAATTTGCAAGTAAATGGTGGGATCTGGGAAAGATCATCCTGAGTGAGCTATCCCAGAAGCAGAAAGACACACATGGTATATACTCACTCATATAGGTATATAATATAGGATAAACCTACTAAAATCTATACACCTAAAGAAACTAATCAAGAGGGAGGATTCATGCTAAAATGCTCAATTCCTATCTAGAGAAAAGGTTTTAACGTTGTCTCTCACATTTGAGAAATTTGCCAGCAACAGATGCAACTCAACAATTTTTACTTTATAAAGTTAATGGGCAATTTAGTGGTTCAATTATTTCCACTTTTTCTACCCACTTGACTATTTGTCCACCCATCTATCCATTCACTACCCGTATCTATACATTAATGTAACATCAGTTTAGTAAGTGTCTAGACAATCACTGAATAACTACCAAAGCCATGTGATGGACTGAAACAATACAGCTGCAATGCCAGGTTCCTGGTTATACAGTGATGAAAATTAATATGGCTTCAGCTGAGCGATCACCTCCCCCTGAGGGGGCAGCAGCCTTACCAGGCCACAGTAGAGGACAATGCAGCCACTTATGATGAGAACTGATAGACTAAGACCAGAAAGGAGAGGAGAACCTCCCCTATCAGTGGACTTGGGGAGTGGCATGCATGCAGAAAGGGGAGGGAGGGTGGGATTGGGAGGGGAGGAGGGAGGGGCTTATGGGGGGAATACAAAATGAATAAAGTGTAATTAATAAAAGATTTTTAAAAAAAAGTTAAAAAGAACAGGACAGCACCATAAAACCCAACAGACAACATTAGAGTTGCATTCTTTCAAGATGAAGCTGTGCTGGCTGTCACACAGAAGAGAACATCAATGACTTGTAGATAAACACCTTAGAGAAAAATTGTAAGAGGGAGAAGTGAAGGAAATCAAGGCTTCTCTTCTCATGTCTCAGACATTCTTTCCTCTGATAAGTTTCTAGTGAGGCCTGAATCCTCAAGACCACATTCAACTGCCCCTACTGCTAAACACCACAACACTTTTCTTCAGCTCCATTCATAGTTGCTATAACCACTTTTTTTTTTACTTATTAGTGCCTATTAATTGCATATATTAATAGTATGCACTGTGATCTTTCTACTCTTGTAAACAGTGTACATTGATAAAGTCCAACCATCTGTTTTGCTTTTGTCTCTAACCCCCCTGTATCCTCCATAAACACTGTGAGTGTCATTCTACCTTCACATTTCTCCCTTTGGTATTTCAGATAAGTGGGGTACAGTGGAGCGAGCAAAGATTTTTTTTTTTCTAAACAAACATAGCATTTAGGTTAGAATCACTCCACATTTCCTTATCTTATATACCTACAACAAAAACTTTGCGTTAACCCTTAGTAGGAAGGATGGCTATTTTGCAAATAACTATAAATCACCTAATTCTCTTCTTGGTATCTCTCATCCTTGCCTCTTACAGTAATATTATCTCCACCTGATAACCATGCAAGGTGCGACTTAACTTAATTTCTTAAATTTCTGTCAGTTGAAACAGAAGGTTATCTGTAAGACATGCTCAATCAAGCACATCCATACTTACTGAGGTTATTAATTGCTTGCCATGTCAGTTTGCTCCTTTGTAAATTAGGTGGGTTTTTTTTGTTTGTTTTTCCTGTGGAGTTCTAATATAGTCTGACAGCCAGAAAGACAGACAGCTCACTGCCTAGCAAACATGTGACTCCATTCAATGCACTTTCTTGATGTCCCTTGCAGGTGTCAAGCTGAAGTCTAGACTTTTGTAGTTTGCTCCATCAGCATACAATGTTTGACTCCCAGGGTCCTCTAATCAACGCTCAACTCACCAGTTCCAGTTACAATTCATCATCTCATTGTGAGATTTTTCTGATGGCTAACACATGCCTGATCTCATAGCTTGTTGGAAGTTCTCTGATAACTTTGTTCATGTTTTTTTTTTTTTTTCAAATTTTAGTTTTTTTATTACAGTTCGTATTTTTTGTGTTTGTCTGTAAATGTATACGGGTGACATGTGTCACATTGGAGGTCAGAAGACAGCTTGTGGGAGTTTATTTTCACCATCCCTTATGTGAGTTCTAGATAATTAAACAGTTTGTCAGGTTCAGTAAATAGCTAATACTTTTATCCTATGAACTATCTCATTGCCTCTTTTCATTAGTCTTTACATTGTTGTTTTATATTTATTGGATTCTTTACTGACTATTTGTTAGTTCTAAAGTAAAAAATGGTTCACTTTAATTTTGTCCATCCCCATTAACTTGTTATACAACATTTTTCCTTTTTCATTTAAAAATATTTACTTATTTACTTCACATCTTGATTGCACCCTCTTTCCTCTCCTACTAGCTCCCCTCCTCAAACACTCTTCCCCATCCCATTCTCCCCTCTCCTTCTCTGAGAAGGAGGAGGTCCCCCATGGATACAAACCTGCCCTGGCACATTAAGTTGCTGCAGAACTAGGCACATCCTCTCCCACTGAGGCCAGACAAGGCAACCCAGTTAGGGGAACAGGATCATAAGGAAGGCATCAGAGTCAGATAGGATCCTTCATGTGGGATCCACATGAAGACCAAGCTCAGCATCTGCTACATATGTGAAGGGAGACAAGGACCAGTCTGTACATGCTTTTTGGTTGGCGGTTCAATCTCTGTGAGCTTCTATAGGTCTTCTTGTGGAGTCCTTGACCTCTCTGGCTCCCTCAGTCATTCCATCAACCCTTCCTTAGGAGTCCTAGAGCTCTGCTAATGTTTGGCTGTGAGTCTCTGCCATCTGTTTCCATTAGCTGCTGGGTGAAGGCTTTCAGAGAAGTTACGGTAGGCTATAAACACAGCATAGTAATATTAATAGTGTCAGGGATTGGTTCTCTCCCATTGGATTGATCTCAAGAAGGGCCTATCTCTGGTTGAGCAGTCCCTCAATCTTTGTTCCATCTTTGTCCCTGCACATCTTGTAGACAAGACAAATTTTGGATTGAAGGTTTTGTGAGTGGGTTGGTGTCCTTACCCCTCCATTGGAAGTCCTGCCTGGCTATAGGAGGTATCTACTTCAGGATCCATATCCCCCCCTCCCGCAACTAGAGGTTTCAGCAAGGATGACTCCTTCTCTTCCCCACTCTCTCAATACCTAATCCTCACAGCTGCTCCCCTCCCCTTCCCCTCTCCTACCCAGTTCCCTCCCTCCATCCATCCACACCCAATGCCTATTTTATATCATTCTCTGAGTGAGATTCAAGCATCCTCCCTTGGGTCCACTTTGCTTCTTAGGGTGTCTAGATTGTAGCATGGTTGTCCCTTACTTTATCGCTACTCTAATTATAAGTGAGTTCGAACCATGCATGTCTTTTTGGGATTGGGTTACCTCACTCAGGATTTGTTTCTAGTTCCATCCATTTTTCCTGCAAATTTTCATGGTGTCTTTGTTTTTAATAGCTGAGTAATATTCTATTGTGTAAATGTACCACAGTTTCTTTATCCATTCATCCATTGAGGGATATCTGGGTTGTTTTCAGTTTCTGGCTATTACAAATAAAGCTGCTGTGAACACAGTTGAGCAAGTGTTCTTATGGTATAGTAGAGGATGTTCTAGGTATATGCCCAGGGATGGTAAGGCTAGGTCTTCAGTAGAACTAACTATTCCCAGTTTTCTGAGAAACAACCAGATTAATTTCCAAAGTGGTTGTACAAGTTTGCACTCCTACCAGCAATGGAGAAGTGTTCTCCTTTCTCCACAACCTCGCTAGCATGTGCTGTCACTTGTATTTTTTATCTTAGCCATTCTGACAGGTGGAAGATGGAATCTCGGGGTCATTTTGACTAAAGTCACTGATCATTTCTTTTTTTTATTACAGTTTAATTACAGTTTATTTACTTTGTATCCCAGCTGTAGCACCCTCCTTCATTCCCTCTCAATTCCACCCTCCCTCATCTCCTCCATGCCCCTTTCTTTTTCTTTTTTTTTTTTTTTTTTTTGACGGGTATTTTATTTTATTTTTTGAATTTTATTTTTTTCTTATCAGTTACATTTTATTAACTCTGTATCCCAGCTGTGTCCCGATCCCTCATTCCCTCCCAGTCCCTCCCTCCCTCCCTCATCTCCACCGTGCCCCTTGCTAAGTCCACTGATAGGGGGGACCTCCTCCCCATTCATCTGATCCTGTTTTATCAGGTATCTTCAGGACTGGCTGCAAAGCTCTCCTCTGTGGCCTCACAGGACTGCTCCTCCCTTGGGGGGTGGGGAGGCCAAAGAGCCAGTCATTGAGTTCCTGTTAGAAATAGTCCTTGTTCCCCTCACTATG
Source organism: Psammomys obesus (assembly GCF_907164565.1). Lineage (NCBI taxonomy): Eukaryota > Metazoa > Chordata > Mammalia > Rodentia > Muridae > Psammomys > Psammomys obesus. Next base: position 11,328,768 of record NW_026596079.1, read on the forward strand.
GGAAACCAATTGGTTACTGAGCTGCCACAGGCTACATCTGAGCAGAGGTTCTAGGTTATATCCATACATGGTCCTTGGTTGAATGTCAGTCTCAGAAAAGACCCTGTGCGCAGATATATTTGGTCCTTGTGGAGCTCCTATCCTTTCCCCATCAGACTAACTCCCCTTCTTTCTTATGATTCCCTGTACTCTGCCAAAGGTTTGGTCATGAGTCTTTGCTTTGAAAACACTGCTAGTTAGAGTCTTTCAAATGCGCTCAGTAGACTCCTGTCTTACGTTCAATGCACATCCCATCTGTCTTTCTTTTTTTTTTTTCATTTCATGCTTATTTTAAATATTTTTTGTATTTCCACAAACTATAAAATAACAGAGAAATTTCTAAGGTTTCTGAGTAGGAGAAATTCTAAATTCAAATAGAAAATAAAACTTGCAATTTAGCTAAGTGAATAAAAGTGGTATATTTAAAATCAAATATGTTAAATTCACGATAGCATTCGGTTGCTCTCAGAAAGGTGAAATGGTGTGTGTGCTTTAAAATCACACGAGGTGGTTGAGTATTCTTTTTTTTAAAAATTTTTTTTATTAAGTACACTTTATTCATTTTGTATCCCCCCATAAGCCCCTCCCTCCTCCCCTCCCGATCCCACCCTCCCTCCTCTTTCTGCATGCATGCCACTCCCCAAGTCCACTGATAGGGGAGGTTCTCCTCTTCTTTCTGATCTTAGTCTATCAGTTCTCATCAAAAGTGGATGCATTGTCCTCTACTGTGGCCTGATAAGGCTGCTTCCCCCTCAGGGGGAAGTGATCAACCAGCAGGCCAATCAGATTATGTCAGAGGCAGTCCCTCTTCCCATTACTAGGTAACCCACTTGGACACTGAACTGCCATGGGCTATACCTGTGCAGGGGTTCCAGGTCATCTCCACGAATAGTCCTTGGTTGGAGTATGGGTCTCTGGGAAGTTCCCTTTGTTCAAATTATCTTGTTCTGTTGCTCTCCTTGTGGAGTTCCCGTCCCCTCCAGCTCTTACTATTTCCCACTTCTTACATAGAATTCCATTCACTCTGCCCATCAGTTGGCCATCAGGCTCAGCATCTGCTTTGACGGTCTATACTGCAGAAGCTTTCAGAGGCCCTCTGTGGCAGGTTTCAAGGTTGTTTCCTGTTTTCTTCTGGCTTTCAGAGGCCCTCTGTAGCAGGTTCCGAGGTTGTTTCCTATTTTCTTTTTCTTCTGATGTCCATCCTCTTTGCTGTTTTGACCATCTGTCTTTCTAAACGAGGATTGATCATCTTACCCCATGTCTGCTCTCTTGATTATCTTTTTTAGGTGTACAGATTTCATTATGTTTATCACATAATATATATATATATATATATTATATATATAGGTCTATATAAGTGAGTATATACCGTGTTTGTCTTTCTCCTTCTGGGCCCCTTTCTAAGTCCAGTGATAGGGGAGGTCCTCCTCCCTTTCCATCTGACCCTAGCTTATCAGGTCTCATCAGGACTGGCTGCAATGTCATCCTCTGTGGCCCAGCAAGGCTGCTCCTCCCCCACCCCGGGGGGGGGGAAGAGGGAGGGAAGTCAAAGAGCATTTCTTTAACTGCTTCTCAGCCATTAATTCCCTTGTTGAGAATTCTTTGTTCAGCTCAGTACCCTATTTTTAATTGGGTTACTTGGTTTGTTTGCGTCTAAATTTGAGTTTTTTATATGTTTTAGATATTAGCTCTCTGCTGGATATAAGGTTGGTGAAGATCTTTTCCCATTATGATGGCTGCTGTTTTGTTCTATTGACAGTGACCTTTGCCTTGCAGAAGCTTTTCGGTTTCATGAGGTCCCATTTGTTAATTGTTCATCTTAGAGCCTGTGCTGTTGGTGTTCTGTTCAGGAAGTTGTCTCCTGTGCTAATGAGTTCAAGGCTCTTCCCCACTTTTTCTTCTATTAAACTTATTGTTATACAATGTTTTCATTTCATTTTAATGATTTTTCTAGAGCTGTACACAAATACCATTATCAGAATTGATGATAACAAACAATTGATTATTTTTCTAATCAAACAAGGACCTTCAAATAATTTCATACTTTTATCTCCTCTTCAGTTTATACTACTGGTTCATCTTTTTTTTACATTGTGCATGCACCCAGAGCACATGATATTGGATGTGTAAGTATGTGTGTGTGTGTGTGTGTGTGTGTGTGTGTGTATTTGTGTGAACTTGACTTTATTTTTGGCTATTTGCTTACTATTTTCACCAACTCTGCAGACCTTGTAAATAAGCACACTTCAATTGACTTAGGAAAAACAGGTATGAGTCAACAGTTAATGCTGTAATGGAAAAGACAAATAGAAAGGAATATATATATATGGCATATATCAGAGATATGTAATAGAAATTATTGTAAAGAATTGGCATTCAATCCCTAAGCTTGCTGATTTCAAATACTGTAAAATATATTGATCCATACCATTTCAATTAGTCTTCTCATATAATTGTTTTTGTAAATTGTCAATGTTTTGCAAAATTTTTGCTATGGGGGTGGCTAGTTAAGTGTTTCTTAGAATAGGGAAATTTTTATTCTTGGAATACTTTCTGTCTCTGCTTTTCAATAGTTCTAAAGGACCATTAAGTTCACAATTTGATTTTAATTATGGATCAAGGGCATATCCATTAGACAAAGAGCCCTTGTTAAGAGAGTTACCCCTTGATCACTTTAAAGTTCTCAAGTGGCAGGCTTTTTATCCTGTGTCAGAATCCGTGCAGAGGGGTTATTTTAGGAAAGGTAAAGTCCAGCAGATGAACAATATACCTCAAATCTGGTTTTGTCAAGAAAGACCAACTTGGTCCCCAATGGAAAATGACTTCAAGTCAATATCACACATTTCATTTGATTACTGAGTCTGCCTTTGCTGAAAGGATTGCATTTCTCACAGTTGTGGTACTTGATGCTATTCCTAAGACTAAATGAGCCAAGTTGATCCCCCTAAGCCACACTTAGGACTGCCTGTTCTCTTTGACATTGTTGGTTCAGAAAAGCCCTCTTCCTTGCAAGTGCAGATACTTCCACTTTGACCTCATCAAGGAACAAAAGGAGAAAGACTAGGTATCCCTTTATAATTTGCTGCAATCAAACCAAATCTTTTGTTCTCAACTTTATTGAAACTTGGGTCACAACTGTAGTTGTAATTTCAAAACATTGAAATTATGCAAAGTATTCTGAGCCCATGGGTAATATTAAAATTTTTCTCATGTTAGTTCTTCTCTTCACTCTTTGGGGTCTCCATCTCTTCTTGTAAGACAACGATATCTTCTAGCTCTAAGTTGACTCCACATATACATGCATAAACATACGTATATGTACCTATCTGCCCATACATTTACACAAGGAACAGACCTTACCTATGTGGTGTATTACCCATGGACCAATTTGTGAGCTGCAGTCATCTGTTCACATTATTCCTAATATTAGAGTTCAATTCTTTGTAGTCAACCAGAGTTTAAGAGCATAGAACCAGGTGTATTTTATGCTCCAAACACAAGTGTCCACGCTAACCTTTAACAAGCCAAGTTGACTTGTGACCTTTAAGCTGTTTTAGCTTGAATTAGATGGAAACATGTTGTCCTGGCTAGTTTTATGTCAACTCGACACAAGCTAGAGTTATCCGAAAGAAGGGAATGTCAATTGAAAGAATGTCTCCATGACTTTTTCATGAGATCCAGCTGTAGGGTTCTTTCTTTCTTTCTTTCTTTCTTTCTTTCTTTCTTTCTTTCTTTCTTTTTTTCTCTCTCTCTCTTTCTTTTTCTCATTTTCAAATTTATTAATTTATTTTTTACATCAAGACCACAATTTCCCCTTTCTCCTCTCCTCCCCGTCCCTCCTTCTCACCTTACCTCCCTTCTACCACTCCACCCTCTCATTCACCTCAGAAGAGGCTCAGAAAAAGAAAGGCCTCTCATGGATATCAACTTGTCTTGGCATATCAAGTTGTAGCATGGCTAAGCATATTTTCTCCTACTGTGGCTAGGCAAGGCAGCCCAGGTAAGAGAAAGAGATCCCAATACAGGCAACAGAGTCAGATAAAACTCCTCCTCACTGTTAGGGGTCCCACAAGACTGAGCTACATAACTGTTACATAGGAGGCCTAAGTCCTTCCTCCTATGTATGCTCTCTATTTGGTAGTTGAGTCTCTGTGGGTCCCTATGTGACCAGGTTAGTTGGTTCTGTATGTTTTCTTCTGGTGTCCTTGACAACTTTGGCTCCTCCAATCTTTCCTCCCTCTCTTCAGTGGAATTCCCGAAGCTCTTCCTAAGGTTTGTCTGTGGGTCTCTGCATCTGCTTCTGTCAGTTGCTGGGTGAAACCTCTCAGATGACAGTTATGCTAGGTTCCTGTCAGGAAGTATAGCAGAATATCATTAATGGTGTCGAGGATGCTCTCTCTCTGATGGCATGGGTCTCAAGCTGGGGCAGTCATTGGTTGGACATTCTCTCAATTTCAGGTCCACCTTTACCTCAAAATACCTATTGGCAGGAGAAATTGTGGTTGAAAGGTTTTGTGGCTAGGTTGTTCTCCCAGTCCCTCCATTGGCAAACTTTTCTGGTTACACGAGATGGCCATTTTAGGCTTCATTTCCCCCAATGCTAGTAATCTTAACTCCTTTCACCCTCATAAATTTCTGCAAGTTTTCTTGTCCTAGGTCTCCAGCTCAACCCAGAAATGTCCCCCCAACCAATTCTAGTTATCATTGTCCTAATTCTCTCCCTCTGTCCTACCTTGACTTGATTGCTCCTGTTCCTCTCCCCACCTCCTTCCCAATCTGGTTTCCTCCCTCCATGCACCCCCTGATGTCTATTCTATTTTCCCTTTTCAGGGAGATTCAAGAGTCTTCCCCTTGGGCCCTTCTTTTAATTAGTTTCTTTGGGTCTGTGGATTATAGCATAGTTATCCTACAATTTCTGGCCACTTTTAGCTTATAAGTGAGTACGTACTATGTTTATCTTTCCATATCTGGGTTACTTCACTCCAGATGATACAGTCTAGTTCCATCTATTTACCTGAAAATTTCATCATTTCCTTGTTTTTAATATCTGAGTAATATTATACTGTATAAATGTACCACATAATCTTTTTTTTTCATTCTTCGATTAATGGATATCTAGGTTGTTTCCAGTTTCTGTCTATTATGGATAAAGCTACTATGAACATAGTTGAGCAAGTGTCCTTGTGGTATGATGAGGCATCTTTGGGGTATATTCCCAGGAGTGGTATCTCTGGGTCTTGAGGTAGGATTATACCCAATTTTCTGAGAAGCTGCTTTTTTGATTTCCAGAGTGATTGTACAAGTTTGTACTCCCAGCAGCAATGGAAAAGTTTTAACTTGCACTACATCCTTCTCAGGATGTGCTGTCACTTGAGGTTTTGATCGTAGCCATTCTGGTGGGTGTAAAATGGAATCTCAGAATCATTTTGATTACATTTCCCTGATGACTAAGGGTGTTGAACATTTCTTTAATTGCTTCTTAGACATTAAATATTCCTCATTTGGGAATTCCCTATTTAGATCTGTACTCCAATTTTTTAATTTTTAAATTTTTTCTTCATAATTTATCATTATATATTCCTACTGAAGACTCCTCCCTCAACTCACCCCAGTCACACCCTTCCTCCCTCTTCCCCTCTCCCCTTCCCCTGGTCCACAGAAAGAGGGAGTTCTCCACTATTGCCATCTGCTCATAGCTTGTTAAGTCTTATTAGATTTGGTAACAGATGTCTAGTTTCTTGAGATTTTTTAAATTAATTTTTATTTTTTATATTATTTAAAGTTTATTCACCTTGTATCCCAGCTGTAGCACCCTTCTTCATTCACCTCCAGTTCCACCCTCTCTCCCTCCTCTCCTCCCATGCCCCTCTCCAACTCCATTGATAGGGGAGGTCCTTCTCCCCTTCCTTATCAGGTCTCATCAGGACTGGCTGCATTGTCTTCCTCTGTGGCATGGCAAGGCTGATCAAAGAGACTGCCACTGAGTTCATGTCAAAGACAGTTTCTACTCCCCTTACTAGGGAATCCACTTGGATACTGAGCTTCCATAGGCTACATAGCAGGGGTTCTAGGTAATATCCATGAATGGTCCTTGGTTGGAATATCAGTCTGAGAAAACGCCCCTGTGCCCTATTTTTTTTGGTTCTGTTGCTCTTCTTCTAGAGCGCCTATCCTCTCCAGGTCTTACTATTTCCCCCTTTTTCTTTCTCTGAACTCTGACCAAAGTTTGGTTATGTGTCTCAGCATCTGCCTCGATACAGTGCTGGGTAGAGTCTTTCAAGGCCCTCTGTGGTAAGCTCCTATCCTGTTTCCTGTTTTCTCCTTCTTCCAATGTCCATTCCATTTGTTTTTCTGAGTGAGGATTTATCATCTTACCCAGGGTCCTCCTTGCTTAGCTTCTTTAGGTGTACAGATTTTAGTATGTTTATCCTATATTATTTGTCTAGTATACACTTATAAGTGAATATATACTATGTGTGTTTTTCTGCTTCTGGGATACCTCACTCAGGATCATCTTTTCTAGTTCCTACCATTTGCCTGTAAATTTCATGATTTTCTTGGTTTTATTTGCTGACTAGTATTCCATTGTGTATGTGTACCACAATTTCTGTATTCATTCATCCACTGAGGGACATCAGAGTTATTTCCAGATTCTGGCTATTATGAATAAAGCTACTATAAACATGGTTGAGCAAATGCCCTTGTTGTGTACTTGAGCATAGTTTGGATATATGCCTAGGAGTTCTATAGCTGGATCTTGAGGAAGGGCTATTCTTTTTTATCTTTTTTATTTTTTTATTAATTACAGTTTATTCACTTTGTATCCCCCCATAAGTCCCTCCCCCTCCCCTACTAGCCCTACCCTCCCTCCCTTTTCTTCTCGATTGCCCCTCCCAAGTCCACTGATAGGGGAGGTCCTCCTCTCCTTCCTTCTGATCTTAGTCTATCAGATCCCGTCAGGAATGGAAGGGCTGTTCTTAATTGTCTGAGAAAGCACCATATTGATTTCCAGAGTGGTTGTACAAGGTTACCTTCCCACCTGCAATGGAGGAGGGTTTCCCTTTCTCCACATCCTCTCCAGCATGTGTTGTCACTTGAGTTTTGAAAATATATTTTGGATATCAGCCCTTTGTCAGATATAGTGTTATAGTGTTGGTGAATATTTTGCAGGCTGCTATTTTGTAATGTTGCTGCTTTTCTTCACCTTATAGAAGGTTTCCAGTTTCATGAAGTTCCATTTATTGATTGTTTATCTTAGTGACTGAACTGTTGGTGTTCTGTTCGGGAAGATGTCTTCTGTGCCAATGCATTGAAGGTTTTTCCTAGCTTTCTCTTATCAGATTTAGTGTATCCAGTTTTATGTTGAGGTCTTTGACCCACTTGGACTTGAGTTTTATGCAAGGTGTTAGATGTGGATCTATTTGCATTCTTCTACATGTAGATATTGTTAGTCCAGCAGCACTTGTTGAAGACACACTTACTTCCATTGTATGCTTTTGACTTTTTTTTTTTTATCAAAAATCAAGTATTCATAGCTGTATGTGTGTTTACCTATGGGCCTTTAGTTCTCAGTTTGATTTCAATGATAAACCTGTCTATTTTTATGCCAATACCATGTGATTTTTATTACTCTCCCTCTGTGGTACAGTTGAAATCAGGGATGGTGAGACCTCTAGAAGTTCTTTTATTTGTACAGGATTGTTTTAGCTATACTGTTTTGTTGTTGTTGTTTTGCTTTTTGCTTTTTCATATGAAGTTGAGTATTGTTTTTTCAAGGTCTCTAAATAATTGTATTAGAATTTTGATGGGAATTACACTGAATCTGTAGATTGCTTTTGGTAAGATGAGCATTTTTTTTTTTTACTATGTTAATCTTATCGACTCACAAGCATAGAAGAGTTTTCCATTTTCTAATATCTTCTTCTGTTTCTTTCTTAAGAGCCTTGACATTATTGTCATACAAGTTTTTCACTTGCTTGGTTAGAGTTATGCCAATATATATTACATTCTTTGTGGCTATTATGAAGGGTGTTGTTTCCCTTATTTCTCTCTCAGTCAGTTTTTATAAAAGTGGGCTACTGATATTTTTTTAGTTAGTTTTGTACCCAGCCACTTTGTTTATCATCTGTAGGAGTTGTCTGTTAGAATTTTTTGTCACTTATGTATATTATCATATTATTGACTTATTTCTTTGCAATTTGTATCCCTTGACCTCCTTCAGCTGTTTTATTGTTCTATCTAAAACTTTAAGTATTGTATTGAATAATTTGGAGAGAGTAGACAGCCTCGTCTTTTCCCTGATTTTAGTGGAATTGCTTTCCATTTTGTGAAAAGAATTTTTTAAAATTATTTTTATTTTTATTAATTACAGTTTATTCACTTTGTATCCCCCCTGTGGAGTGTTGGATTTTGTCAAAGGCTTTTTCAACATCTTATGAGATGATCATGTGGAATTTTATCTATCAGTTTGTTTATATGATGGATGATATTGGTGGATTTTTGTATGTTGAATCATTTGTGCATTCTTGGGATTAAACTTACATGATCATGGAGGATGATGTTTTTGTGTGTTCTTGGGTTTGGTTTGTGAGTATTTTATTGAGTATTTTCACATCACTGTTCATAAGGAGATTGGTTTGAATTTTTTTTAGCTTGGTTCAGCCTTTGTGTGCTTTAGGTATTACAGTGACTGTGGCCTTTAAAATGAATTAGACGATGTTCCTTCTGTTTGTATTTTGTGGAATAATTTGAGGAGTGTTGGCTTATTTGAAAGTCTGGAAGACTTCTGTGATACAACCATGTGGCCCTGGGCTTTTTGGTTGGGAGATTTTTAATGACTCTCTATTTCCCTCGGTGTTATAGGCCTATTTAAATTGTTTACCTGACATTAATTTAACTTTGGTATATGGTGTCTAGTAAATAAATTTGTTCATTTCCTTTAGATTTTCCAATTTTGTGGAGTACATATTTTTGAAATAAGACTTAATGATTCTTTGGATTTCGTTGGCGTTTTTTGTTGTCCCCCTCTTCATATCTGATCTGGTTAATTTGGATATTCTCAATGTGCCTTTTATTAAGTTGGCAAAGAGTTTCTCTATCTTGTTGATTTTCTCAAACCACTAGCTCTTGGTTTTGTTGATTCTTTGTATCGCTCTCTTTGTTTGTAATTTATTAATATCAGCCCTGATTTTGAATATTTCTTGTGAGTCTTCTCTGTCTTCTATTCTTATATTTTTATTTTTAGGTTTGGTCTTTTAATAATGTCTCAGATTTCATGGGTGTTTGGGGTCTGAAACTTTTTAGATTTAACATTTTCTTTGACCAATGTATGGATTTTTTTTTTCTCTTGTCTCATCTATGCCTGAGATTCTATCTTCCATCTCTTGTTTTTTGTCGGTAATACTTGCCTCTGTAATTCCTGTTCTCTTACCTAGGTTTTCCATCTCCACGATTTTCTCAGTTTGTTTTTTCATTGTTCCTTATATTTCTACTTTCAGGTCTTGAACCATTTTATTTATTTTCTTCACAATTTTGATTGTATTTTCCTGTATTTCTTTAAGGAATTTATTTCCTCTTTTTGGCCCTCTATTGTCCTTATAGGATTGGATTTAAGGTCATCGTCTTGTGTTTCAGCTGTGTTAGGATTTGCAGGGCATGTTGTAGTAAGATAGCTAGGCTCTAGTGGGTGTCATATTCCTCTGGATCTGGTTGATTATGTTCTTACAATGGCCTTTACACATGTAGGTTTTGTAGGAATTATAGTTTAGTTTCAGATTTCTGATTTTATCTTGGTTGAATGGTTCTTTTTGGATGTTTCCCTCTTTGTTTCTGTTTCAGATCTTCAAGACTGAGTATTCCAGATTTCTAGTGACTAGCTAGTCTTCAAGCAAGTAGGGTATCTTCTGGGGTTTTGTTGTGGCCTGCATTGACTCTGGGGATTTGGGTCCTACCCTTTCCTCTGGTTCCTTAGCACTAGTGTGGCCAAGGGTTTTTTATACTGGTGTGCCTCCACAAAACCAGGCTGGGTTGTAGGATGGAAAATTGAGTTTAGGGGTGCACTGTAGTTTGAGGCTGATGGGTATGTTTTTATGGAATATGGCTGGTAAGGACTTGGGGTAGGGTTTTACCTGGTTATCCCTGTTGACTGCAGGCCTCCAGGAATGTAGGCAGTTCTGTGGCAGGAAACGGCATAGAGGATATGGGTAAAGTTTACTGCTGTTGGAGGTGCTTTTGGGGGAGTTGGTAGGCAGAGCTATAGGGCATTGTCTTTTCTAGTAATCAATGGGCGAGGGACCAGACTATGGTGGGTTGTTCCACTCCTGGGTAGAAGGTCCGGGGTCCCACAAGAAAGCAGTCTGAGGGAAGCCATGGGAAGCAAGCCAGCAAGCAGCATCCCACCATAGCCTCTGCATCAGCTCCTGCCTCCAGATTACTCCTGCCCTGTTTGCATTTCTGTCCTCTCTTCCTTAGATGATGAAGAATGTTGAATAAGTATAAGTCAAACAAACCCTTTCCTCCCCAACTTTTTGGTTATGGTGTTTTATCTCATCAATACTAACTGTAACTAAAACACATGTACTTCAATTATTCTTGAGAAGATATGAAGGTTCCCATGAATAAATTATGTTATAACCTTCAATAATGAGCAACATGTTTTATATTACTATCCTGAGTCTGTGTTAGTATAAAAATGTATTTCCTGGATGGAAACAGAATGGGATATATTTAAAAACATTTCTCCTACTCTTGATAGAAGGAAAGCTTGTGTAGCAGTTGAGAATAAAGAGAATGAGAGTTAACAAAATGTAACTAAAAAGAAAAATAAAAAAAAGAATTATAATACTAAAAAAAAAAGAGAGAATAAATTCATTCATGAGGGCTCCATCCTATTGACCAAAAAAAAAAAAAAAAAAGAGAATGAGAGAGAAGGATATGTGTGATAGAAGAGGCAAATGAGGGGATGACATAGTCACGGAGGTGTGAAGCCATTTAATAAAACTGGAATGAGGCAAGAGAGGTATGAAACCAGTGTCATCAGCAGTGGGTACGTGTTCATCTAACATGTTTATCAATGGTTGATTTCACATGAATATACTCACTGTAATCTTAGCTGATTGCTATAATACTTCTTACAGAGGATTCAAGATGGCAACACTGACCAAGCAGCAATAATTTATTAATTTTATATCCCAATTGTAGCCCCCTTCCTCATCTCCTTCCAGTCCCACTCTCCCTCCCTCTTTCCCCCTATCCCCTTCCCCTAGTCAACTGGAAAGGTGATTTATCTTCCCCTACCATCTGACCCTAACTCATCAGGAATACCTGGGCCCTCTTCCTCTGTGGCCTGTCAAGCCCACATTACCAGGGGCAATGATCAAAGAGCACCATCTGATTTCATGACAGAGGCAGACCATGCCTCCCTTACTCAAGGACCCACATAGAGACTGAGCTGCCTATTGGCTACTTCTGAGCAGGAGATATAGGTCGTCTCCATGCATGGTCCTTAGTTAGTGCATCAGTTTCTGCAGGAACCTCTGGGCTTAAATTTTTTAGCTTTGTTGGTATTCTTGAGGACCTCCAGGCCCCTCTGTGTCCTACTATCCTCCCACTCTTCCATAAAATTCCCTGTGCTCTGCCCAAAGTTTGGCTGTGAGTCTCAGCATCTGCTTTGATAACCTGCTCGGTGGAGCTTTCAGAGGACCTCTATGGTAGGTCCCTATCCTGTTTCCTGTCTTCCACTGAATCTGGTATCTATTTAGTTTGCAAGAGATTTAAACATCCTCCCTAGGATCCTCCTTGTTGTTTAGCTTCTTTAGGTCTGTAGACTTTTTGTATGGTTATCCTATATTATATGGCTAATATCTACTATGAGCAATTGTATAGCATGCCTGTCTTTCTGGTTCTGGGTTACCTCAATCAGGATGATCTTTTGTAGTTCCATCCATTTGCCTACAAATTCCATAATTTTCTTGTTTCTAATAGCTGGGTAGTATTCCATTGTATAAATGTACCACAATTTCTGTGTCCACTCTTCAGTTCAGGGACATCTAGACTGTTTTCAGATTCTGGCTATTACAAATAAAGCTGCTATGAACATAGTTGGCAAATTTACAAACTGAATGGTGGAGCATCTTTCAGGTATATGCCCAGCTGATATACCTGGGTGATATTGGGAAGCAATATTTCCCAATTTTCTGAGAAAGCCCCAGATTGATTTCCAAAGCAGTTGTACAAGTCTGCACTCCCAACGGCAATGGAGAATGTTTCACTTTCTCCACATCCTCTCCAGCATGGGCTATCCCTTGAGTTTATGATCTTAGCAATTCTGATGTGTGAAAGATGGAATCTCAGGGTCATTTTGATTTGCATGTTCCTGATGACTACGGATGTTGAGCATTTCTTTACATGATTCTCCTCCATTCAATATTCCTCTGTTGAAATTTTCTGTTTAGCTCTGTTCTCCACTTTTTTAATTAATTTATTTTTTATTCACTTTACATCCTGGTGTAGACCCATCTCCCCTTCCCTTATAACTCTACCCTCTTTCCCCCTCCTCCCTCACCTATTCCTTAGAAAAGGGGAGCTCCTCCTTTGGAGCTCATCAAGTTATATCAGGACTGAGCATGTCATCTTTCCCTATGGCCTGGCAAGGAAGTCCAGCCAGGGGAAAGTGATCAAAATCTAGTGAGTCCATGTCCAATGCAGTCCCCACTTCTTTCACTAGAGGACCTTCATGAAGTCTAACCTGCCCATCTGCTACATCTTTGTAGGAGGGCTAGGTCCAGTTCGTTGATGGGACTTGGTTGATGCTTCAATTTCAGCAAGCCCCTCTGGGCCATGGTTAGTTGGCTCTGTTGGTTTTCTTGTGGTGCTCCTGTCACCTCCTGATCCTTTTCTCCTTCCTCCCAGTTTTCCACTCCCTATTCATTGTCCAATGTTTGGCTGTGAGTCTCAGCATCTGTTTTGAGGCTCTGCTGGGTAGTGCCTCTCATATGACAACTCTGTCAAGCTCCTGTCTGCAAGTTTGGAAGAGTAATATTCATAGTGCCAGGGCTTGGCACTCTCTGATAAGGTGTGTCTTTGTTTGGGATCAGCATTGGTTGGGCATTCCCTCCACCTCCACATTATCTTTATCCTGCAAATCTCATAGGCAGGATAAATTTTGGGTCAAATGTCTTGTGGGTGGTTTGGTCTTCCTCTCCTTCCACTATAAATCCTGTCTAGTTAGAGGGTATCCTCTACAGTATCTATGACCGCTGCTACGAGGAGTTTCTGCTTGAGTCCCCTTCATATCCTCTCAGGAACCTAACCTGATTTAGGTTTCAATTGGATTATTTGGTTTGGTGGAGTTTAATTCCTTGGGTTCTTTATATATTTTGGATATTAGCCCTCTGTCAGATAAAGGGTTGTTGAAGCTCTTTTTCCAACCTGTACACTGTCCTTTTTTGTTTTGTTTTGTTTTTTGTTCTGTTGACAGTGTCCTTTGCTTTACAGAAGTTTTTCAGTTTCATGAGGTCCCATTTATTAGTTGTTGATCTTAGAGCCTGAGCTGTTGATATTCTGTTCAGGGAGTTGTCTCCTATGCCAATGAGTTCAAGGGTATCCCACTTTTTCTTCTAATCGATTTGGTGTGTCTGGTTTTATGTTGAGGTCTTTGATCTACTTGGACTTTAATTTTGTGCAGGATGATATATATTGGTCTATTTGCATTTTCTACATGTGGACATCCAGTTAGACCAGCACCAGCTGTTGAACATGCTATCTCTTCTCCATTGCATGGCTTTGGCATCTTTGTCAAAAATCAGGTGCCGATAGGTATGTGGCTTTATTTCTGGGTCTCATTTTGATTCCATTGATTCACCAGCCTGTTTCTATGCCAGTAAGATGCATTTTTTTAAAATTACTGTTGCTCTATAGTATAGAACAGGGATGCAGATACCGCCAGATGATTTTTTTTTATTGTAGAAGTTTGTTTTAGCTATTCTGGGTTTTTGTTTTTCCATATGAAGTTGAGAATTTTTCCTTCAAGGTCTGTAAAGAATTGTGGCTGGTTACAAAATTAATTAAAAAAATATCAATAGCTCTCTTGTATATAATAGACAAATGGGTTCAGAAAGAAATTAGAGAAACAACAACCTTCACAATAGCCACAAAGAAACATAAAGTATTTTGGTGTAACTCTAGCCAAGCAAGGGAAAGACTTGTATGAAAAAAACAAACAAACAAACAAACCAAAAAACAATCTTCAAGTCACTGAAGACAGAAATTGAAAAAGATATCAGAAAATGGAAAGCTCTCCCATGCTCATGGCTTGGTAGGATTAACAGAATAAAATGGCCAACCTACCAAAAGCAATCTAAAGATTCAATGCAATTCCCATCAAAATAACAACTCTTAAGTAGAGAAATACTTAAATAAATGCTAAACGTCCTTAGTCATCAGGGAAATGAAAATCAAAATGACTCTGAGAATCCATCTTACACCCATCAGAATGGCTAAGATCAAAAACTCAAATGACAACATGTGCTGGAGAGGATGTGGAGAAAGGGGAACCCTCTTCCATTGCTGCTGGGAGTGCAAAATTGTACAACCCCTTTGGAAAACTATCTGACACTTTTTCAGAAACTTGGGAGTAGTTTTAAATAAGCTAAGCAAGAAGGAAGACCCTGGGTAAGATGCTCAATCCTCACTCATACAAGCAAATGAGATGGACATTGAAAGAGGAGCCTATAGAGAGGGCCTCTGAAAGACACCTCCCAGCAGGATATCAAAGCAGATGCTGAGACTCATAGCCAAACTTTGGGCAGAGTGCAGGGAATCTTTTGAAAGAAGGTGGAGATAGAAAGATCTGGAGCTGACAGGAACTCCACAAGGAGAGCAACAGAACCAAGAAATCTGGGCCCAGGGGCCTTTTCTGAGACTGATACTCCAATCAAGGATCATGCATGGAGATAACATAGAACCCCTGCACAGATATAGCCCATGGCAGCTCAGTGTCCAAGTGGGTTGCCTAGTAAGGAGAACAGGGGCTGTCTCTGACATGAACTCAGTGGCTGGCTCTTTGATCACCTCCCCCTGAGAGGGGTGCAGCCTTCCCAGGCCACAGAGGAAGACAGTGCAGCCAGTCCTGATAAGATTGATAGGCTAGGGTCAGATGGAAGGGGAGGATGACCCCTATCAGTGGACTGGGGGAGGGACATTGGAGGAGAAGAAGGAGAGGAGTGGGATTGGGAGGAGCTGAGGGAGGGTGCTACAGCTGGGATATAAAATGAATAAATTGTAATTAATTAAAAAATTAACTAATTAAAAAAATACCCAGATATATCACTCCTGGGCATATACACAAAAGGTGCTCCACCATATAACAAGGACATTTGCTCAGCTGTGTTCATAGCAGCTTTATTTGTAATAGCTTCAATCTGAAAACAACCTAGATGTTTTTCAACCAAAGAAATGATACAGAAATTGTGGCACATTTACACAATGGAATGCTGCTTAGCTATTTTAAAAAAAAATAATGAAATTTATAGGCAAATGGATGGAACTAGAAAAGACCATCATGAGTGAGAACCAGAAACCAGAGAGACATGCACTTATAAGCAGATGTTAGCTATATAATATAGGACAAACATTCTAAGATCTAGAGACCTAAAGAAGCCAAACAGCAAGTAGGGTCCTAGGAAGGATGCTTAATTCTCATTAGCAAGGCAAACTGATAGCCACCTGAAATGTCAGAAGAGAGGGAGCAGGATGGGAGTCTACCATAGATGTCTTCTTAAAGACTCCACCCAGCAGGGGATCAAAGTGATACAGAGACCCACAACCAAACTTTGGCCCAAGTCCAGAGAGGCTTATGGTAGAAGGTGGGGATGGAAGTACATGGAGGCATCAGTAGCTCCACAAGGAGACCACCAAGGCAAACAGAGACTGATGCATCAACCAAGGATTATGCTCAAGCAACCTAGACCCCCTGTTCAGATATAGCCCATAGGCAGCTTAGTCTCCTTGTGAGATCCATAGTAAGGGGAGTGGATGCTGTCTCTGACACGAACTCTTGAACTCCTTGCCTACTCTTTGATCACTTTCTCACTGTTATGGTATCCTTGCCAGCCCACAGAGGAAAAGGATCCAGGCAGTCCTGATGAGATTTGACAGACTAAGGTCAGATAGTAGGGGAGGAAGTCTCCTGCTTTTAGTAGATTAGGGGAGGGGTATAGGCAGATAAGATGGAGGGAGGGTGAGGCTGGGAGGAAAGGAGGAAGGGGGCTATAATTGGAATATAAATTGAGTATATTATAAAAACAATACCTCTTATGCTGAGAGAAAATTATGCTATATGACATTTTATGCATTTTCATTTATTTTTAGAGCAACATTGAGGATCTTTTGCTTTCAAGGTAATACACACATTTTTTTTCAGGCTATGGTGGATTTAGTTTGTTAAATTACCATCATGTATTAATATATAGTCCCTTTAGTTCATGAGTCTTCAGACTATGGATTCTCTATTTGATAATTATAGTAACCCACCACGATGGAATATTAAGTTCTCAGGAAGAAAGTGGAGAACTCTGAGTGACTTTATTTCCCCACAATGTGAATAAAGGCATTAGAGTACTATTACCATTTTTCAAGGAAATTCTGTAATCCTGAAAACAGCTCCACTGAGAGATATGGATCATTTAGAAATGGGAAAGTATGCTTTAATCACAGCCCAAGACATCCAGAAATTATTTAGCATTTCTCCCAGTCTGACTGTTCTCTGCGGATATCCACCCCTCATCTGTTCTCTTTGGACCACTTCACTAATCAATCCCAACTCCTCTTTGCCTGCCTCCAATCCTCCCTTGGGTATCCTTAGGATGCTCTACTCATTTTTACTCATCATCTCTCTGACATTTCTTTCTGTTTTGTACATGTTCCTCTTTTTATACATTGGTTACAGTTTTCTTCTTTTTCTTTGTAGATAGGAAAACATAACTGAAGTGCCTCTCTTGAAAACTGTTTTGTCCCTTTTTTTATCCTTGCCTAAAAATGATGTTTCAGGAGTTAACACAGTATATATTATCCACTCACCATTCCACTCCTTTCATATGTGAAGAAATTTCTATACATTTTCCATTTAAAATTTTAACTGTTATACTTTAAAATATAGTTTGTTTAATTTTACTTTGTAAATAAAATTTGGGATCCAGCTCCCTCCTAACTTCATGTTTTCTTACTATTATTATCATTAATAATAGGCCCCTGAGAAATGCAATCAAAACGACCCTGAGATTTCACCTTACACCCATCAGAATAGCCAAGATGAAAAACTCAAGTGACAACACATGCTGGAGAGGATGTGGAGAAAGGTGAACCCTCCTCCACTGATGGTGGGAATGTAAACTTGTACAACCACTCTAGAAATCAATCTGGCGCTTTCTCAGACAACTGGGAATAGATCTTCCTCAATATCCAGCCATACCATTCCTAGGCATATATCCAAAAGAGGCTCAAGTACACAATAAGGACATTGGCTCAATCATATTTGCAGCAGCTTTATTTGTAATAGCCAGAAGCTGAAAATAGCCCAAATGCCCCTCAACTGAAGAATGGATGCAGAAATTGTGTTACGTCTACACAATGGAATATTACTCAGCAATGAAAAATAAGGAAATCATGAAATTTGCAGGTAAATGGTGGGACCTGGAAACGATCATCCCGAGTGAGCTGTCCCAGAAGCAGAAAGACACACTGGTATATAGTCACTCATATAGACATGTAATATAAGATACACCTACTAAAAATTTGTACATCTAAAGAAACTAATCAAGAGAGAGGACCCTGACTAAAATGCTCAATCTCCATCCTGAAAGGCAAAGAAGATGGACATCAGAAGAAGAAAACAGTAAACAAACTAGAAACCCACCACAGAGGATCTCTGAAAGGCTCTGCCCTGCAGACTATCAAAGCAGATGCTGAGACTTATGGTCAACTGTTGGACAGTGTGCATGGAATCTTATGTAAGAAGTAGGAAATAGTAAGATCTGGAGATGACAGGAACTTCACAAGGAGAGCAATAAAACCAGAAAATTTGAACACCGGGTCTTCCCAGAGTACCATGCATGGAGATAACCTAGAACCCCTGCACAGATGTAGCCCATGGCAGTTTAGTGTCCAAGTGGGTTACATAGTAATGGGAAGAGGGACTGCCTCTGACGTAATCTGATTGGCCTGCTCTTTTATCACATCCCCCTAAGTGGGGAGCAGCCTTACCAGGCCACAGAAGACGACAGTGCAGCCACTCCTGATGAGATCTGGTAGACTAAGATCAGAAGGAAGGAGAGGAAGATCTCCCCTATCAGTGGACTTGGGGAGGGGCATGCGTAAAGAAGGGGGTGGGAGGGTGGAATCGGGAGGGGAGGAGGTAGGGGCTTATGGGGGATACAGAGTGAATAAAATGTAATTAATAAAAAATTTAAAAAAATAATAGGCCCCTGAGATCAGTTAGAGCTGACCATGTATTAATGGGTGTGGGGCCATCTACCAGGGCCTGGGCAACCTACCAGACGTTATATTAGTAAAAAGAAATGACTCTTCCTCCTTAAGTAGCCAGCTGCTGACATAGCTTCCCATCTAGGGATGGACCCCAAAACTCCTTTACCACTCACAGTAAAACTTTGGCTATTTTCATCCTGGGTAAATCTTTTGGAAGCACCCATAGTAGTTGTGAATTTGTGTGTGCATCAGTCATGTCATTACCAGAATCTCACATCTTTCCTCTTCATGCTCTGGCACTGACATACTTTCTGTTCAATATTCCAAGATGCAGCTTAAGCCTTGGGTGAGGGGAGGTTGATATGGATGACTCATCTAATGGTGAGCGCTCATGGTCATTTATTCTCAGAACTCTGACAAGTTATGAGTCTCTATGCTTATTATCACTCACTGCAAAAGAAGCTTTATGAACAAGGTTAAAAGGAACACAAATATGGGCATACACTGAGGAGACAGTTTGTCAATATGACCATTAATTAAAAACCACCATATAATTCCCTAATGGCTCATATGTCAATAAATAGAATTTGAAATAGCAAGTAATACATTGGCTCCAAAACCCAAATATCCCAGATTTCAATTTCAAGTCTGATACTTTGAGTGTGTAAATTTGGGGTAGTTTTATTGCTTACATTACAGAAACAGTAGAAATGTGTACCAGGAGTCTGTCCTGAATGCACTAGTACTGCATGAGGGCAGAAGAGAAAAATCTTACAATGTATCATGTCCTGTCGAATATAAAATTGGTG
This sequence comes from Psammomys obesus, assembly GCF_907164565.1. Classification (NCBI taxonomy): domain Eukaryota; kingdom Metazoa; phylum Chordata; class Mammalia; order Rodentia; family Muridae; genus Psammomys; species Psammomys obesus. The sequence continues at coordinate 11,348,096 of NW_026596079.1, forward strand.
ATGGAGACTATAAATGGCAGTGATTGAAAAAGGTATAGGCAATGAAGTTTGGTGAGATGAATTCAGGCAGCCAGCTAGAAGAAATGGGAAGATACTTCTGGAGATTTAGAGTTCTAGAGCGACTGGACAAACTTCTCTTTTATTCTTAGTGGTAGTCAGCCCAGAATCTTATGATCAAAGTAAAGATTCTTTTGACACCTCTTTGATATAAAGGAATAAAAACTCCTTTGGTCTATGAAGTGAAAGAAAAAGGAAATAATCCTGTTGATTAAAACTATGGTTAGATTAGTTAAAACAGAGGAGAGAATTTGTAGCCAGTACATCTCTTGGATTCAGAGGATGAAGAACGTTCTCGAAGATGATATAGACACATCACACATCACTCCACTTTTGTTTCCCATAACAGCTCCTATCCCTTAACTTTCCGGGAAGGAGTTTATATTCAGATCACCCAATCAAATTAAGCAAGTCTGGAGAACTTTGTGAGGAATATGACTGCCTGAAAAAGCTGAGATAAGGGAAGTTACAAGAAAAAGCTTGTAACCTGAGCCTTCACAAAGATGGAGTGTTTAAAGAATGTACTGAGAGGCAAGGGTTTAGATGGTCAAGCAGAGGCACAGGTTTAGTTGCACTGTTTAGATGATGAAATTTGCTGAGAGAAAGAAAATGGATTCTTAATCATATGTAGATGAGTTTCTTCCAGGGAAGTATGCTGGGGATGGAATCCAAGGTCTTGTACATACTAGGTAAATGGTGTGTTACTTGGCTATAGTCCTAACTCCATTAATGGCTTCTTCTTCTACCGTCTTCCTTCTCCTCCTCCTCCTTCCCCTCTTCCCCCTTTCTCTTTATGTGGTGTCTTCTCTCTTCCCTTTTCCCATCTAAGCGGTGAATAATAACTGTTTAAAGAGTTAGTTGATTAATAAATATCCTTATTAAACCTGGTTTTATGTATGTAAAGTTTGTTTGCCATTTTTGAAGTATGACTTTTATTTAAAAACATGTTTTATAAACATATATGTTAAATAACTATATATAGTTAATATGTACAATTTAGAAGGTTTGGATATATGTAAATGCTCATGTTGCTATCACTGAAATACAAGAAATAAACACACATATTATATTTAAAGGATTCCTTGAAACTCTTGAAGTAAGAACACATACCATGAGATCTAAGAATATACATATACTCATGTAATAGTAATTAATAAAAATAAAAGCTGTGAGTTTGAACATTAATAAGGAAATTTATATGGAAAAGTTTGGAGGTATGGAAGGAATTGGGGAATGATGTAATTATATTACAGCCTCAAAAACTAAAAGAAAAAGTAAAAAATGTGTATTGATTTATAGAAAAATATCAAGTCAGTCAAACTTTTAGCATAAATGGAGGAGGTGCTCACGAGGCCTCACCCCTAGGTAAGAGGCTATTGGCAATTGATAAAATGGACTCCCGTTTTCTGTGGTAACATGGATACTGGGAGGTTTCCTTTACTCTAGTGGATGGCCCCACACATATGCACATACTGGCAGCACTAAAATCTGTAGTCCTAAAGAAGCTAAACATTAAGGAGGACCCCAGGTAAGAGGCCTCATCCTCATTTAGAAGGGCAAAAGGGATAGACATCAGAAGCAGAAGACAGGAACAGGACAGGAGCCGTCTATAGGGTCCTTTGAAACACTCTACCCAGCAGGATATAGAAGCAGATGCTGAGACTCATAGCCAAACTTTGGGCAGAGTGCAGGGATTCTTAGAGAAGAAGGGGAAGACAGAAAGACATGACGGGGACAGGAGCTTCCCAAGGAGACCAACAGAGCCAAAAAAAAAAAATCTGGGCTCAGGGCATCCTGCAAAGACTGATGCATCAACCAAGGGCTATGAATGGAGAGGACCTAGACCACCCTGCTTAGATGTAGCCCATGGCAGCTCAGTCTCCAAATGGGTAACAGGGGCTGTCTCTGACATGGACTCAGTGGCTGTCTCTTTGATCACCTTCCCCTGGTTAGGAGCCTAATAAGGGCACAGAGAAAGAGGACCCAGGCAGTCCTGATGAGACCTGATAAGCTAGGAGGACCTTCCCTATCAGTGTACTAGGGGATGGACATAGAGGTAGAAGAGGGAGGGAGGTGGGCTGGGGAGAGATGAGGAAGGGGGCTACAGTCAGGATACAATGTGAATAAATAGTAATAAATAATAATAATAATAATAAGAAGAAGAACAATAGAATACAAAACAATACAAAATTAAAAGGTGACATAAGTTTTGGGGGAAGTTGGAGAGGAGAAATGGGGGATGAATATTATCATAATCCATTGTATACATGTATAAGATTCTCAAAGAACACATAAAATATTTTAAAATTAAATACAAAATACTATTGTTATTTATGTTATAGAACAAAGCCCTGAGAATTACTCATATACATCACAGCTTTGTACTTATTCATGGCTTCCTTCCTCCATCCCTGGAAAATACTATTATTTGGCTATATGGTATTTGTTGAAAATGATTGAAATTTTTTTCTGTGGATATTGAATAGTTGAAACAAATCTAAAGAATGGAAGAGACTATCTGGAAATGATATATCTGATAAATGTTAATTTCAATAATACACAGGCCATCAAAACTCAATTGTAGAACAGATAAAATAACCCAAATAAAAATAGACAGCATATTTGGATAGGCATTATAAAAGACAAGGCTTATAAGAAAAGATATTTAACAGTTCTAGTATGGCAGAAACTAAAGTCAATACAATGACTAATATTCTATCTCACTCCACTAGAGGCTTACAATTTTGAAAAGAAAGAAAGAAAGAAAGAAAGAAAGAAAGAAAGAAAGAAAGAAAGAAAGAAAGAAAGAA
>NW_026596079.1:11350972-11374244 GCF_907164565.1 Psammomys obesus
GAAAGAAAGAAAGAAAGAAAGAAAGAAAGAAAGAAAGAAAGAAAGAAGGAAGGAAGGAAGGAAGAGAAAGAAAGGAAAAAAATTCTGTAAAAGTTGGAGTCATGGAAGAAATTGCCACCATTTTGTACATTGTAAAGTAAAAGGCACAGTTGTATAAAAGCATATAGAGGTTCCTCAAAAAACAAAACAAAACAAACCAGAACTATTATCTATTTCTGCAAGTATTCTTTTGAAAAAAAATGAAAATCATTGATGTTAGGATCTCAGAACCTTGCCTGCAACTGAGTAGTTTTATTTGCAAAGATGTAGAAACAACCTAAAGGTCCACTGACAGATAAATCAACATGTAGCAAATAAATCCAATAAAATACTATGAAGCCCTTGAAAGCTCTTAAGTCTCTCTCAGCTTAATTCCCAAATGCTTGGGCACAGTTTGTTGCTACTTCCAGATTTATCTTTGCCCTGTGAACAATTACAACCAAAAATTGTCTGTATTTTTACTGGCCATTGATAGGACTCAAATCAATTAAGGACCTTGTCACAAGCATATACATCAATTTCCATATTGATGTATATGCCATTTTCAAAATATGGCAAAAAAAATTGCCATATATTTTTTTTCTCCACACCTAATGCAGTAGTGACATAGGCTGGGTGTTTAATCACTATTTAAAAATTAGTTGACCCGTTTTCCTGTTCTGCTTAGGATGTAGTTGAACTCTAAATTAGTACTTGTATAGATACAGTCTAATAGTCTAAGTAATGCCTATTCCCCTCTGCCATTGAAAACATTACTAGTAAAATTCTGAGGCAAAGATAACAATAATTACCATTTCCTTTGGGACCTGTTACATAATAAAATTAATGCCATCTTGCATTTAGCACTTATTTGTAACATTGATGTTTCTAATAAGAGCTTTCATATATATCTAAATTTAAACAGATATTTACCTGCGAGTAAATTTATGAAGACAAAATACTAGAGCTCTCAAGCCCTTTCTCTTCCATTTCATTTTTCTCCTTTCCCCTTTTCCTCCTTTCTTTCTCTTTGAATTGTTTTTCATTATAGACCTCTTCTTTCTGAAATTCCCACACTACTGTCACATTTATATTTCTCCAAGAAGAGACCAGGTTCCTATTTACTTCATTGCTCAATCTTCACAGCAAGATCAGATGTGATTTGCTGTGCTGGGGAGGGCTGATAGGTGGGGAAGGGGCTACCCTTTTATGGAGGGAAAGGGAGAGGGGAAGGGGAAAGGAGAGGAAGGAAGGGACTGGGAGGAGAAAAAGAAGGGGTCATTCTTGGGATGTAAAGTAAATAAACTGAAATAAAAATTCAAAAAAAAACCTGACTTTACTGCTTTGGACAATTACCCCCTTCTAAGCCTAGACCCATACTTTTTAAAGTAGAAATAGTAGCTGACAGTTTTGTAGAAGATAAATTCACATGAATTATTCAGTTAGTGAGCGGCACTTATTAATAACAAGTTCTCAATATATTATTTGATTTTCTGCAGCCATTCATTTTATGGTCCTTGTTAGAATGGTTCTGCTATATTCTCTGGATCTAACACAGTTTCCTCTGCCCACTTGGAGGAACATTCACTTTAAATACAGAGAGATGCACTAATGCAATTTTTCATAAGTGCCCTTGTTAACAGTGTCCTAAATGGTAAGTGTCCAAGTGGATTACGTTAGTAAGAATGTTTAAGTTTTCAATTGTTTATAATGAGTGGTCTAGTAATTAGCAAGTCAAGAAATATTTGTCAGAAATTAGATGCTGGCACTATTTTTACTCAGTGACAAAAGCAGTATTAAAATTCCAGCTGACCACTCACACAGTGGGGAAGATTACTCTCCCAGGCACACGTATCATGATCATCATTAGGCTCACTGAAGTTAAATTTTGAAATCCAAGAGCTATTTGATGCTATCATCTTGGATTGCATGCACTTGTACTCCAGATGATGTTAATTATATTATGCCACAGAAAGCTTGGTAACACTACATACAGCTGAGAAGTTGGTGAGTGTTTCCTAACTCTCACATGTGTAGGGAGTGAAGTTGGTACTTCTTGCCATGCTACTCTAGAAATGTAAATGTAGGTTGCTGTTGTTGTTTCTATAGTTAAAAATTTAAGAGTTGGTATCTGAACATTTTTACCAGAGTTTTAATACTGAATTGATGCAGGGCCAGGGAATAAGAATAAATTACTCAGGTGTAAGGAAACACAAGTGGAAAGAAAAAGTGGTAGAACCGTAGTTAATGAGACAGGAATAGCCCATCAGTGCACCGTCTCTTGTTCTTTCAGTCATGGTCACTAGTGAAATTTGTTTTCTGACACATTGCATGAGACAAAAGGCTTGAATATCTCTCTAAACTTCTTACTTTAGTGAATACCCGGCTGGTGTATTTCACTGTCTATTGACAGTGAAAATAAATATATTGCAAATTTAGTCTTCTCATTCTCAGTCAATGATTAATGGTTTTATCCAGATCTAGATGAAATACATACATACATGCATACATACATACATACATACATATGTGTGCCTGTGTGTGTGTCTGTGTGTGTGTATGTGTGTTAGATGGAAGAACAAAGAGAAAGCTGTAGAAAGACCAAATGCAGTATAGGACGTCATAAGAATAGTAGTTCAGCAACAACTGAAAGGCATACTTAGAATAATGAGAAGAGATTAAAATAAAAGGTAGAAAGAAATTGTGATACATTATCAGTTAAGATGAGCTGAAGTATGCTGTGATAATAAACTATGTACAAAGCCTCAATGATTATAGCACCAGCTTAACATTTCCTATGTGTCCAATGTGAATTACTTACAGCCCTGCTCCTTATGTTTGTCCCAAGACACAAGTTTGGAGAGCCCTCTTTGGAACATTGGCATTCTATGGGAATTGGGAGAATGGTTGGAAATTTGAGTTGGTTTAGGCCGATTGAACAGGGTAGATTCTTTGACACATATTGACTAGAGAAGCTGTGTTTTGACATAATGGAACTCATAACACTCCCAGAGGAAGGAACTCTGAATATTTTAAAAAGTAATAAAATTCTCAGATGAATGGGGAGGAGGTTCCCCCTATCAGTGGACTTGGAAAGGGGCACGGTTGAGATGAGGGAGGGAGGGAGGGACTGGGAGGGAATGAGGGATCGGGACACAGCTGGGATACAGAGTTAATAAAATGTAACTGATAAGAAAAAAATAAAATTCAAAAAAAAAAAAGGAGAGGAGGAGGGAGGGATTTATGAGGTGATACAAAGTGAATAAAGTGTAATTAATGAGTGTTAAAAAAAACAAATAAGAAAACCAACTTTCCCTCTACCAGCAGCAATCAGATGTCAGTATATCTGCAGTTCGTGGTGGAACATTATGAATACTTCCTCTCCTCCATCTGGGATTTTGTCTGGCTTGAGCTTGTATAGGTCTTGTTATGCTGTCAGAATTGCTTTGAGTTCATATATTCTTCTGCACTGTTGTGTAAATAAAAACTATTTCCTTGAAGTAAAAATAAATAAATAAATAAATAAATAAAATAAAAAGGAATAAAATTCACAAATGTAAAAAGAGGAAAACATGTCAAATGATAAAAGTTTTAGGAAAATAAATGTTCATAGAAGGAGATTTGGAAGAAATTGTGAGGGAGATAAACAGAGATGAGTTAGGAGAGGGGATGGCAGATGAAAATAATGAGAGTTTAAATAGAAGAGACTCTATCCGGGGGAAAAGATGTTAATGAGTACATGTCTTCCATGGATGGGCAGATAATGAGTTGTAATGAAAAATGACTTAGGGAATGAGTTAAGCTTGATATTTGGGCTGGCATAATATTCTTTCCTGATGAGCTTCCCAACCTAGATCCATGGATTTCCATATAGATTTGTGGTCCCCATCATATAATTTTATTGAATGCATAAATTGCATGAATATGTACATAATAAGGTTATTTATTGCAGCCTTTTCTTTTGCCCTAAGAAAACTGAGCTAGAATCTCCAGCTAAGGAAAGGGGGCTGCTAAAAATGGAATATCCTAGTGAATACTGTCAATATGTGAGCAGGTGATACAAACAAAAAAATCAATTAGCTATCAACAATCACCATGTGAACCAATATTCTTCCCGTCTGTGCAGCACAGTGGGTGCGGGAGAGGCAGACCCAAGAATCGCAAGTTTCTCATTTCCTTCAGTAATGTGAATTGAATCCAAGGCCTCAGCATGTTAGACAAGAGCTCTACCACTGATCTATATTCCCATGCCTAGGAATACAGTTTTCTCAGACTGTATTTGTCTATTCCTCCCCAACACATACAGTGACTAGAAGCATCTTCCAAGAAAGGAGAATTCAGGAAGCATGCTCTGGATCTATCTTTATGCTGCCTTGGTGTAGTCCAGTTTTAAAAAGCCAAAGCCCTTACACGCTACACATTCCTCAGACAGGAAGAACATAGATAAACACCAAAGCTTGACATTTGGTGTCAGGTCGTACTCTTTCTTCTGGAGGCTTCTTTAAGCAAGGAACTTGCTGGTTTGGTGTAAATACCATGGTAGGAAGAGATTGAGTTGCAATGTGCTAGAGAAAAAGATAGTGGCAGTAGCCTTCTTTGCCTCAATTTACAACTATAGAAAAGACATTTGAGTATACTTGTCACTGAGTTTCAAAGAATGAAGATTTTGAAAAATGAGGCATGTTTGGAGACTGTCAGTACAGGGAACTTTAACTTATATATGAGGATCATGGGAACATCTCTCTGAGGTTGTCCTCTATGGTGAAATAAACAGAGGATGATGAACATGATCCCAAGAAAGTCACTGTCAACAGTTCAAAACTTACCTAACCCATAAGTAAACAATTAAGAAAAAAGACCAGAGTTTGAACCATCACTGACAGGTGGCTGGTTCCACTGCCCCCTTCCTTTTTCTTTCTGCCTAGAGGAGTAAATATTGGACATCTAGGAAAGAAGTGTATCAGAATCATGCTAGGCCATTCTAGAGAAGATCAGGAGATGAAGATGGTACTGAGGATGGTAGAAAGCTCACTCCGGCTCACTTTACTTCCCTCCAGTCATGAATGTGGGAAAAAGAAGAGATTTGAATCGAGTTGGTGATGGTAGCTGTAGGCTGAAACAAGGATTCAGTAAAAGTGACTAGAAATTTCATGAAACTGAACCAAAGTATATTTTTAAGACAGAAAAGAATTTGAAAATGCATTTTTGTGTGTGTGTGTGTGTGTGTGTGTGTGTGTGTGTGTGTGTGTATCTATGTAAGAGGGAGCATGTGTGCCAATGTGGAGGTCAGAGGGCAACTTGCAGTAGTCAGTTTTCTCCTTTCACTACATGGGCTGTGGAGGTTGAATTCAAGTTGTCAGTCTTGGGGACAAGAACTTTTTTATCTACTTATCATCTGTCTGACTCAGAAAAGAAACGTTTGACAAAATGTTTGGAGGCAACATTTGGAAATAAAGCAAACAATTCTACTTTTACATCCACATTGATAGAAGACTTGTACAAGTCCTCTGGAACATCCATGTCAAGGCACCCCAGCCTGGGTAGCTCAAATAACAGATACTTGTTTCCTTGAATTCTGCATCCTTTAAGGCTGAAACCATGGTTTCTAGCCACCTGGTTTCTCTAGAGGTGTCCCTCCTCTGATTGTGGGTGGCTGTCTTCATGCCAGGTCCTCACATTGCTATTTCTTTTGTTTCTCTGTATTTCTGTAGTTTATTCCTCACCTCATGAGGGTACTAGACATTCTGGATTAGGGACCTCTCTGTTTTTGTCACTCTTGTTTAACTTTAATGACAAATAGAACCACTATTTCTGAATATAGTAAAATTAGGTATTAGGTATTTAATTCTTCCTATGAACCAGCTAACATGATTTCATATGTTAGGTGCCTAAATTAAAGGTTTATTTATAGATACAACAAATGTGATGAACATCATTGTAACTGGGTTATGACCACATGGATGGGAATGAAGGAGGTTTACTACATGAATGACATAGTCACTGTTAAAGTAGTTATTTAAAAAAAAAAAAACAGTGCATGGCTGAAGTTTCCAGAGGTTCATTGGTAGGTGACTTACCTAGTGTGTGTGAGACCCTGGTTTAAATACTCTGCACTGTACTGCATTCAATCAATCAACCAACCAATCTCTTATAGAAGGACTTTGAATTGATAGAACAGATTTTTTTGTTCTGTCAATTTCCAACAGTGACAATTAGTAGTTATTATTTGGGGGGTATTGTTATGTATTGTATACCGATAGAGATTCATATATGCATTTTACACTCAGTTTTCACCATTGGGTGTATTATATAATATTATTATTCTGAAGATAAAATGATTGACGCTTAGAGTACAAGACCAGTTATGGGACAATGGAGAGTATGAATTCCATCTACAGTCCTTTAACCTCACAGTCTGTGCTGGTAAGCATTCTTAATTGAAGTTTTTTTTTTTTTTTTTTTTTTTTCTGGCCAAAGGATGGATACCTTTGTGATCTAAATGCAATCTCCTCCACATTATCAAGGTCCACCTGAGAAAGACCCTGAGATGCTGTGAGGAAGAGTCTTATCTTAGGCAGGCATCAATGCCCATATTGTTACTTGGAAGCCTTTCTGTGCCTATCTCAATCTCTTCAATGCTTTCACACGCCTGCTGCTTCTTAGTTATGGCAGACATCTGAAGACAATTTAGCAATCACCACATAGTATGAATCTATCCTGCATAACTTCCCACCCAAAGACAACGAGACAACTCCACTCTGCAGTTATAGCTTGAATTGAGCTTTTCTAATCTTTATTTTGATGAGAGAGGGAGAGAAAGAGAGAGACTGAGTGAAGGGGGAGATGAAAAAGAGAGGGGGAGGTCAGGAAAGGGAGGTCTCTTTTTAAGAAAAGATCATAAATACTGTGATGAACAATTTAAAATATGGATTTTTGAGATTTATTTTTTATTTTTTTAATTTAATTTTATTAATTACACTTTATTCACTTTGTATCTCCCCATAAGTCCCTCCCTCCTCCCCTCCCGGTCCCAGCCTTCCTCCCTCTTCTTCACAAATGCCCCTCCCCAAGTCCTGGCAGTAGGCAGCACGTCAGTCTCATAAAATATGAATTTTAAATTGAGAGAAGGCAATGAACAGGACTGGTATACCAAGTCAGATATGTGACAGTCCATTTAGCATGTAATGACTTACAATGCACTCACTTGGTCTGACCTAAGGTGGACAGTTCTGCATTTAGCAGGTTGATAATAGGTGATCGGCTGGCTAGGTGAATGCTGATGATATTGCCTTGAGTGACCCTCTCAGTTCCTTTCTTCCTCCACCTGTCCAGCCTAGATTGCCCAGATGAAAGATGGGTAGATTTATAAGTCAGGCTGAAGGGCATGCAAGGCCTCTCGAGGCTAGATTCAGGCCTAACTGAATGTCACTTGCCTACTGTATTGGAGAATGTAAATCCCAGAACTGGCACAAAGGGCAAAGACAGAGGATTTGACCTGAGTTCTTGTTAAGAGTGAAATACTATCATATGGCAAATGAGAAAAGGCTCTGGAGAGAAAAGCTAGGGATTCCTTGTAAACAACAGCTATATAAAGACCTGGTTACTCTAGGACACATCTAGAGCTTGACTCCAATTAACGGACACATAGAAACTCAGATCTGATGAGGCAAAAATTTCTACCTATCTCATGTCCAAAAGTGAGACAGAGCCTACAGTATGGCCACTGTCTTAGGAGTGGAAGAGAAAAGGGCTGGATTCAAGTTTTGATGCCACGTTTTTTTTTTAATTTTTTATTAATTACACTTTATTCATTTTGTATCCCCCCATAAGCCCCTCCCTCCACCCCTCCAGATCCCACCCTCCCTCCCCTTTCTGCATGCATGCCACTCCCCAAGTCCACTGATAGGTGAGGTTCTCCTCTCCTTTCTGATCTTAGTCTATCAGTTCTCATCACAAAGTGGCTGCATTGTCCTCTACTGTGGCCTGGTAAGGCTGTTCCCCCATCAGGGGGAGGTGATCAATGAGCAGGCCAATCAGATTATGTCAGAGCCTGATGGTCAACTGATGGGCAGAGTGAATGGAATTTTAGGTAAGAAGTGGGAAATAGTAAGAGCTGGAGGAGACGGGAACTCCACAAGGAGAGCAACAGAACAAGATAATTTGAACACAGGGAACTTCCCAGAGACTCATACTCCAACCAAGGACTATTCGTGGAGATGACCTGGAACCCCTGCACAGGTGTAACCCATGGCAGTTCAGTGTCCAAGTGGGTTACATAGTAATGGGAAGAGGGATGTCACGTTTTATTATCTGTGGGAATTGGAGGCAAGCTCATCTTTGCCTATAAATGTAGATGAGTCCAGTCTTATTCTAAAGATGAAATTATAGGATGCACATAAAACTGGTGATCTTCATGGACAGGTGAAACGTGACTCTGTGGGAGAGCCTTCTCTAACTTGATTCTGGAGGTTAGGTAAAGTCCCCTGTTATTCATTATGTTGTTTTGTCTTGTTTCCTTTCTTACATTCTCCATGTGTAGATAAAAATTTACTTGTATGTCATTTATTTTAATGTCTCTTAATCACTAAGAGACCAAATATTTTAGGGTAAGAATGATTTCTTCCTTTGTTTATAGCTGTGTCTTTTGCATTGCAGATTTCCAGGAGATGTTGGCACATCAAAGCTGTGAATCAATATTCCATGACTGTTAGACTAGAGGCAGCCCAATATTCTCCCTGAGATACAGCCACTCACATGACAGTACTTGCTAATACGCGGTTTTTCTTGCAGACCTTTGCACGTATTTTCCTGTTTTTTTCCCCCTAAGGAGGGTATTTTATCATTATATAATGTACTCATTTTGCATTTATTAACTATTCCACTGAGTCTTTATAATTGGAAATGTGAATTTGGTAACAGGATATGGATCTTGACACACACACACATGCACAAGAACACACATTCGCACGTGCACGTGTACCACACATACTACAGTACTTGAACTCATTAATTTTTTGTACTTTTTAAATATACTTGTTATTTATTACAATTTATTCACTTTGTATACTCATTAATTTATTCAACAATTATAACCATTTCAAGTATTAAGCTACAAAGAGCAAAACAACTCCAAGTTTTCCTCTTTTGAAACTTCTCTGGTATTGTGGTGGCAAAGTACAAGTTAACATATTCTAAGTTGTATGGGAAAAATAAAACAGGTGGAACAAATGGAAAATTAGGTATTTAAGAATTACTTTCAAAGAAAGTCCCAAGTCAAGTAAATTTTACAGCCTATTTTTACGTAGCTTTTAAAAATTCAGTTTTAACCCAGATGCCCCTCAACTGAAGAATGGATGAAGAAACTGTGGTACATCTATACAATGGAGTATTACTCAGCAATGAAAAATAAGGAAATCATGAAATTTGCAGGTAAATGGTGGGACCTGGAAAGGATCATCTTGAGTGAGTTGTCCCAGAAGCAAAAAGACACACATGGTATATACTCACTCATATAAACATACAACATAGAATAAACCCACTAAAATCTGTACATCTAAACAAACTAAGCAAAAGAGAGGACCCTATCTAAAATGTTCAATCCCCATCCTGAAAGGCAAAGAGGATGGACATCAGAAGAAAAAGAAAATAGGAAACAACCTAGAAACCTGCTACAGAGGGCCTCTGAAAGCCAGAAGAAAACAGGAAACAACCTTGAAACCTGCCACAGAGGGCCTCTGAAAGCCTCTGCAGTATAGACTGTCAAAGCAGATGCTGAGCCTGATGGCCAACTGATGGGCAGAGCGAATGGAATTTTATGTAAGAAGTGGGAAATAGTAAGAGCTGGAGGGGACAGGAACTCCACAAGGAGAGCAACAGAACAAGATAATTTGAACACAGGGAACTTCCCAGAGACTCATACTCCAACCAAGGACTATTCGTGGAGATAACCTAGAACTCCTGCACAGATGTAGCCCATGGCAGTTCAGTGTCCAAGTGGGTTCCATAGTAATGGGAAGAGGGACTACCTCTGACATAATCTGATTGGCCTGCTCTTTGATCACCTCCCCCTGAGGGGGGAGCAGCCTTACCAGGCCACAGTAGAGGACAATGCAGCCACTTTTGATGAGAACTGATAGACTAAGATCAGAAAGGAGAGGAGAACCTCCCCTATCAGTGGACTTGGGGAGGGGCATGCATGCAGAAAGGGAGGGAGGGTGGGATCAGGAGGGGAGGAGGGAGGGGCTTATGGGGGGATACAAAATGAATAAAGTGTAATTAATAAAAAATTATATATATATATATATATAAGGTAAAAACATCAGTTTTGTCATTTGACACTGTAAATAATTTTCCAAAATCTCAAAAGTTTCAAGGTATTAATTCATTCTAAGAAGCTATTATTACCAAGTAACAACTTTAGATATAAGGATTATATATAAAGTAAGGCCAGTGTCATGATCACCACAGATTCTTAAATCCCCAAGAAAAATTATCAAACAGATGAGCTCAATGTGAAAAACAATTAATATACAACACAGAAACACTAGGCTGGGGGATACTTCAGCCATTAAAGACCAATGCTCACAACCAAAGAACCATAGAATGAAGCACAGACTATTAAAATAACACAATAGATGCAGGGGGAAAAAGTCACAAATCTAACATCTTCTCATTACTGAAGCACTGGACAACCTAAGAATAAAGATAAGCTATTTGACCTAATTAAAGACATTTATCCAAACCCTACAACAAATGCCACACTGTATGATGAAAGACAGAAGGCTTTGCCTCTAAGATCAGGAACAGAATAAAGATGTCTGCTCTTATCATTTGTATTCAATATTGCACTGGAGGTTTAAACTGAAGCAATTATACACAAAAAATCTATACAGAAAAAAATCCAAGACTATTCTTATGTGGGTGACCTTGCTTATAAAAGCACTAGGAAATAATAACAATAAAAGTGTCAAAATTAACTGGTGATTAATTTTAGCAGTGTTAGAAGATCAATATAAGAAAATCAATTGTCTCTCTACACAGTAGTAAAGAACATCCAAAATGAAATTAAGGAGGCGATTCCATTTATAATAACATTTAAACAGGTAAATTGAAAGGAAAAGGTCATTTAACAAAAAAAAAGTTCAAGAATTAAATAGTAAAAAGGTATAAAGTATTGTTGAAAACAATTTACAGTACCATGCAGTTTTTATAACTGTTGCTCTATAGTACAGCTTGAGTTCAGGTATGGAGATACCTCCAGAAGATCTTTTATTGTAGAGGATTGTTTTAGCAATTCTGGGTTTCTTATTATTCCATATGAAGTTGAGAATTTTTCTTTCCAGATCTGTAAAGAACTGTGTTGGCAGTTTGATGGGAATTGCATTAAATCTGTAGATTGCTTTTGGTAAGATGGCCATTTTTACTATGTAAATCCTGCCAAGCCATGAGCATGGGAGATCTTTCCATCTTCTCATATCTTCCTCTAATTCTTTCTTCAGAGACTTGAAATTTTTTTTTCATACAAGTCTTTGACTTGCTTGGTTAGGGTTATACCAAGGTACTTTATGTCCTTTGTGGCTATTGTGAAGGGTACTGTTTCCCTAATTTATTTCTCAACCCTTTTGTCTTTTGTATACAGGAGTGCTACTGATTTTTTAGAGTTAATTTTGTATCCAGCCACTTTGCTGAAGGTGTTTATGAGCTGTAGGAGTTCCCTGGTAGAGTTTTTGGGGTCACTCATATATACTATCATATCATCTGCAAATAGTGATAATTTGACTTCTTCTTTTCCAATCTTTATCCCCTTGATCTCCTTCAACTGTCTTATTACTCTAGCAAGGACTTCCAGCACTATGTTGAAGAGATATGGAGAGAGTGGGCAGCCTTGTCTTGTCCCTGATTTCATTGGGATTGCTTTAAGTTTCTCTCCGTTTAGTTTGCTGTTGCTATAGGCTTGCTGTATATTACCTTTTATATGTTTAGATATGTGCTTTGTATCCCTGATCTAGAAACAGAATGGTGGATCAATGGAATCGAACAGAAGACCCAGAAATAAACCCACACACTTACGGACACCTGATTTTTGACAAAGATGCCAAAACCATACAATGGAAAACAGATAGCATCTTCAACAAATGGTGCTGGTCCAACTGGATGTCTACATGTAGAAAAATGAAAATAGATCCATACTTATCACCCTGCACAAAACTGAAGTCCAAGTGGATCAAAGACCTCAACATAAAACCAGACACATTAAATCAGCTAGAAAAAAAAAAGTGGGGAATACCCTAGAACTCATTGGTACAGGAGAAAACTTCCTGAACAGAACACCAACAGCACAGGCTCTAAGAGCAACAATCAATAAATGGGACCTCATGAAACTGAAAAGCTTCTGTAAAGCAAAGGACATTGTCATCAGAACAAAAAGACTCCCTACAGATTGGAAAAGAATCTTCACCAACCCTTTATCTGACAGAGGGCTAATATCCAGTATATATAAAGAACTAAACAAGCTGAAAAGCAACAAACCACGTAATCCACTTAAAAAAAATGGGGAACAGCGCTAAACAGAGAACTCTCTGTAGAAGAATATCGAATGGCAGAAAAGCATTTAAAGAAATGCTCAACCTCATTAGCCATTAGGGAAATGCAAATCAAAACAACCCTAAGATTTTACCTTACACTCATCAGAATGGCCAAGATCAAACACTCAAGTGACAACACATGCTGGAGAGGTTGGGGAGAAAGGGGAACCCTTCTCCACTGCTGGTGGGAATGTAAACTGGTACAACCACTCTGGAAATCAATCTGGCACTTTCTCAGACAACTAGGAATAGCGCTTCCTCAAGATCCAGCCATACCACTCCTAGGCATATACCCAAAAGTGGCGCAAGTATACAAAAAGGGCATTTGCTCAACCATGTTTGTAGCAGCTTTATTTGTAATAGCCAGAAGCTGGAAACAGCTCAGATGCCCCTCAACTGAAGAATGGATGCAGAAACTGTGGTACATCTATACAATGGAATATTACTCAGCAATGAAAAATAAGGAAATCATGAAATTTGCAGGTAAATGGTGGGACCTGGAAAGGATCATCTTGAGTGAGTTGTCCCAGAAGCAAAAAGACACACACGGTATATACTCACTCATATAAACATACAACATAGGATAAACCCGCTAAAATCTGTACATCTAAACAAACTAAGCAAAAAAGAGGACCCTAACTAAAATGCTCAATCCCCATGCTGAATTGCAAAGAGGATGGACATCAGAAGAAGAAGAAAACAGGAAACAACCTAGGAACTTGCCACAGAGGGTCTCTGAAAGGTTCTGCCCTGCAGACTATCAAAGCAGATGCTGAGCCTGATGGCCCATTGTCGGACAGAGTGAATGGAATTTTAGGTAAGAAGTTGGAAATAGCAAGAGCTGGAGAGGACAGGAACTCCACAAGGAGAGCAACAGAACAAGAAAATTTGAACACAGGGAACTTCCCAAAGACTCATACTCCAACCAAGGACTATTCATGGAGATAATCTAGAAACCCTGCACAGATGTAGCCCATGGCAGGTCAGTGTCCAAGTGGTTTACATAATAATGGGAACAGGGACTATTTTTGACATGAACTGATTGGTCTGCTCTTTGATCACCTCCCCCTGAGGGGGGAGCAGCCTTACCAGGCCACAGAAGATGACAATGCAGCCACTTCTGATGAGAACTGATAGACTAAGATCAGAAAGAAGGAGAGGTGGACCTCCCCTATCAGTGGACTTGGGGAGGGGCATCCATGCAGAAAGGGGAGGGAGGGTGGAATCGGGAGGGGAGGAGGGAGTGGCTTATGGGGGGGATACAAAATGAATAAAGTGTAATTAATAAAAGTTAAATAAAAATTTAAAAAAACAATTTACAAAGACTCAAATAATGGAGCATCTTTCTCACCAATGTTTTGCTTCCCGCCCTGCCACCAGTGATCAAGGGACAACACAGAAATGAATGCAAACAGAATATAAAAGCCAGAGGATGGAGAAGATGCTGTCTTTTGCATATGTCATACCTATAGCACTCAAAAAAAAAAAACACACACACACAGTAGTTACCATTATCTGCACAACATCATGACAGACAACAGGATATCCATGGGTGAAAGAGTGAAATTGGACCCCTTGCCTAACAACACTTGATATAATTAATTCAGAAACTGCCAAATGATTAAATGTTCACAATAAAGCTATAGTACTCTTAGCAGAAAGGAGAAAGCAGAAAGTCTAGGCGTTTATGCACACAAAGATGGGACGGATGTATTGAATAAAACTTTTTATGTTTTAAGAACATTATGAAGAATGTGGAAATACACTTTATACTCTCTGATTAAATATCTGACAAGGAATTCATCTACAACAAAAGAACCCATTGGAAAAAAAGGACAAAGGATTTGAACAGAAATTTTCAAAAAGCATAAGCAGCAAATGACTAAGTACTGGTCATGTGGAATGGTGGAATCGCCAGGAAAGCACCTTAGAAATTTAGAAAATATTGAGATATTTACACATGACTAAGTAAATCTATTTCTACATAAAGAAACAATATTGTGAGGAGCATACCCCATGAGATGTTTGAACGTATTTTTTTCTCAGCATTAATTCACAGGAATGAAAAACCCAAACACCATGTTCAGAAAGAAAATAATCAAAATGTGATAGCTCAAACAATGGAATGTTATTCAGTCAAGGAAAGGCATTTACTGCAAATAAACGTCACATGATTGACCTTCAACATGTGGTTAAGAAAGAGAGGACAGAGATAGAAGTTCACACACTGTAGACTGCATCCACTTGTGCACTTTCTACACTTGTCAAACCTGTAGAATCAGAGTGGGTAAGTGGTTGTGAAAGCCTTATGGAGGAAGAGATAGGAATGATTACCAATCATAGCAGGGCTTCCTTTTCCATTAAGAAAATGTTGTATAATTATTTAGAGCTGATGAAAGCAAAACTGTAAATTGCACAAACCACTGAACTATGCACTTTCAAAAGTTGCATTTTATGACATATGTAAGTTCATTAACAAAACTTACCTCTGAGGGAATAAAAAAAAAATAGATGATAACTAAACATCACAATAGTTGAGTTTACCCCAAACAAGAAAATATTGATTAATTTTTGCAAAGAAGATGAGCACAAAGAGATCTGACAACAAAGGGTTAGACCATAACCAAGATATTTTAGAACTTAAGACTGGATGAAAGGGGAGACACGAAGAAGTCTGAATAAAAGTGTGGTCTTCAGTTAACATGTATCACCGTTAGCTCGTCAATTTTGACAAACACACCACAAAACCTTAAAACGTTCAAAAACCGTTGGGGATACATTGAAACCCGTTTTACTGTCCTCAAGTGGTTTTGTGAAATTTAAGATCACTTTTTAAAAAGTAAAGAGAAGGAAGAATTGGAGCAGAAATATTGGGAGAAACACTGTTGAGCAAGACTGAGATAGCTCAGGGAAGAAAGATGCAGAAGAGTTTGAGTAACCTATACTGGATACATTCCGACTTCCCACTGATCTGCTGGGAAAGAATGCTAAAAGAAAATAGAATGTGGGCGAATTTGGTGAGTTTCAAAAGTGTAAATATGGACATGTAAGTCTAACTCTATTAACATGTTTACTCTTTAAAAAAAATCTTTCCCAGCTGGGCATGGTGACCCATGTCTGTAATCCCAGCACTCAGGGAGACAGAGGGAGGCAGGCATATCTCTGTGAGTTCAAGGCCAGCCTGGTCTATAAAGCAAGTCCAGGACAGTCAAAGCTACACAGAGAAACCTGTCCCCCCCGCCAAAAAAAAAGAAAAGAAAAAATGAAAAGAAAAAGTCTTTCCCAGTCTGTTTTTGACCTGCATTATATAAACATTTTTTATAGCCTCTATACAAAATATAGAAAATATATTATGGGAACTGCTACATACAGTGTGGCTTTAATATTCAGATTGTAACAAATTATAATAATCTATTGTTAATTTGGTGAAAATTATTTTAAAATCATCAGTTTGAATGGGTGCTTTATATTTGTACTACATACTTCTCCTGATAATTTAAGGTTGCTGATAGCACATCTGTCGAAGGGTAGATTGTAATCTGATGTCTTCAAATATGCTTGGATTCAAAATGCATGAATCTGAATACTGGCAGTTGTCCAGACTGGATCAGGACAATGCAATCCCAAATGGTTCATTGTCTTACTGGATCATTAACAAGCCAAGTTGTTAAATGAAATTTGTAATTTTTTTTCTTTCTGAAATTTTGATTTTCATATGTTATTCCAGCAGGGCAGATGCCACTTGCCATCCTCATTATGTGTGTCAGCTGTTGGTGGATGGCATGGCACTCATAATATTTCTTGTTCCAAGTCTTGCTCATTTTGTCTCTGCACATTCAACCAGATATAGAGAGGAAGCCTAAGCCTGTCCATCATACTTGGAGTTAGACAGATTCACCCATGCATTGAATTATGCATTGGAGAAATCATACTTGTTTCACCTGCCAGTCAGTCTTGTTAGATGATAATCAAGACTGGGGCAAGTTTCCCTCATCCTTTCTGATTGTTTACTATATTAACTTCTTTAGAGGATACTGCATGTAGACTATACCTCTTAATTACTTGTCCCCCAAATGAAACTTATTATTATTCCTTCAAATCATCATCACCCGTTTGGCATCTCAGCCTGCCCATTTATGCTGAGAAAGATCCAAGAGGACGCCTCACAATTGCATGGCTGTAATTATCTGCAACACACAATAATGACTTTGGACTCTGATGGTTTTTTTTTTTGCGCAGTAATTAACAGGTGGCTAGCTTTCACTGCAGCAATTTCCAGCAGCTACTGGAGGAAATGTTGGCATCTTGGTAATAGATTAAATATGGAAACGAAAGCTGTGTAAAGGCCTCTGCCCTGACTCTATCATTAGCCAGTATATGTCAGTTTCAATATACAATGGGAATGATGATGTTTTGTACATACATTAAGGTTGCAGGCATTTTGAAGTCAGTTTACTTTCATTCGGATGTTGAATCAATCTCTATCTGAACTGTGATGAGATCTTTGTCAAGATAAGTTCTTCACCAAATAACCTAGTAGCCTTCATTTTGTATCCTAATATGCACTCATCCCTTTGTTTTCTGATGCTGGCCATTTTTCACTTCCACCTCTCATTAGCTTTGACTTTAGGCATGCTAGCTTTGTCTATAGACATGCTAGATACACTATTTCACGTTTGACACATTGTTTTCTGCATAATGATAAATTTTAAGGAGTATCGCTAGCATTTTTATTCCTCTTTATATTCCTTGTAAAATCTCATTATGTTCCTTTCTTGTCTGAAGGATTTCTATATAGCTTCTATTTACTTTGCTTTTCAAAAAACATTTTACATTTATTTATTTGGAGAGGGTGCATGCATGCTGTAGCATATGTGTGGAGGTTGGTTAACAATTTCCAGGACTATCTTTCTCTCTTTCCACCAAGTGGAGCAGTTATTGAAATCAGATAATCAAGCTTAGCAGCAAGCATTTTACCTGCTGGGCCATCCCACCAGCCCTATAGTTAATTATTCTTACAGTTTGGATGCTTGATTCCAGGGTCTCACATGTAGAAGACAAGTGCTGTAACATTCACATTTTAATTTTTTCACATATATTTATTATAAATATTACTAGGTTTCACTATAGACCTCCACACACACACGTATTTTAATTGTCTTTACTCCTTGTTCCTTGTGTTGTCTCCCTCTCACTGCTATTAATCCTCCTCCTCTCCCCAACTAGTCCCCCATCCATTTTTGTATCTGTTTAGTGTCTCTCTCTCTCTCTCTGTGTGTGTGTGTGGGTGGGTGTGTACACCCAAAGGAGATTCATTATTAGTCTGTTAGTATCTTGCTTGGTCTTGGTAAACTGAGAATCATCACCTCTAGTATATTTTACCCAGACTCAACACAGACTACAACCTGTTTTCCACGCACAAGTTCAATAAACACTTTGTTTTTAAAACTGGTTGATGATGGTCTGCAGATCTGGTTCAGAAGCTAAGAGCATTGCCTGTTTTTCCAGAGGTCCTGAGTTCAATTCCCACTCAGCCACATGCAGCTCTTAATCTGTAATGAGATCTGGTGCCCCCATCTGGCTTGCAGGTGTACATGCAGGCAGAATACTGTATACACAATAATAAATAAATCTTTTTTAAGAAATGGTGAATAATGATTGAGGAGGGCTTCCAATGTTATCCAGTAGCTTCAGCATGCAAGCATGTGTGTGTGTGTGTGTGTGTGTGTGTGTGTGTGTGTGTGTGTACACACCACTCACAAAGAGCACTTGAGAACAGTCTGGGTTACGTATTGGAACTTCTCAAACAATCAAAACATCAAAAACGTATTTCTGTTAGAAGCCCAGTACAAAGTGCCAGCCGATTAGGGGCTGTGTTTCTGCTTCTGATACAGCAGGCATGGTGCATGTCCTCACACGTGCAGAGGAGAAGAGAGAAGAACCCACTACTGCAAGCTCATTTAGAGAAGTGCAGGAGTGCAGATAGCTCACCACCTAGACACCTCCAAAGTCTCCAACTTCCAGTATATTATTACAACTTAAATGCAAGTCAAGAGGATGTTCAAACTGTAACACCCTGCTTAACAGAACTAAGTACAGGTTTTTGGGTCTGAATGAGGGAAACTGATATTGCACTCTGATACATTTTGAAACAAACAGGGGACTTTGAGTCATAATCTAAGTTATATATGATGTGAGCAGTTTCTGGACTATACATGGATTCTAAGCAACTACCCAAGAGCTTCTACCCAAGAGCTACCACACAAGAGTCCAGGGGAAGTCCAAATATTCACACTTTTATATGATTACCTGAAAGGATGATTAGAAAAATATAATCATTGAGACTCCATTGACTCCATTATTGTCACAAAACTTTAGGTTTCTAATGATATATATGTATGTATCAGATCTATGATATAAATATATATTTAAATATATCAAGTATAGTCTTGTAGCCTTTATACATTTGGACATGTGGCCTTCTACTGGAATACGTGGTTGACCTACCAGAGAACCCACACTGAAAGAAAACTGGCTCTCCTTTTCCCAGACAGCCAATAGCTCCTTAGCTAAGGATAGAACTTCATTCCTCTCCCCCCACTTCTCACCCCCTCCATGTTGGGATTTTATTTCGCTTGATCTTATGTATTCTGTCACAATATTAATTGCTGTTAATCAGACAAGCAACTGTCCTACTGTGTCCAGAAAAACTACTTTCTTGTAATCATCTAGTGCCTCTAGCTCTTATAATTTTTCTGCCTCCTCTTTTACAATGACCTCCTAACCTTGGGGAGAGGGGTTGTGATGGAGATGTTCATTTAGTGATGGTCATTTCATAGTCACTTTTCTCTGCACTTTGACCAGTTGTGACTCTTTACCACAAAAAAAGTAGATTGTCAGAGCATATGCAAGTATAATGAGAAGTCCTTAGGAATCAGTTTAACAATAGGTCCCATTAGCAGAATAATAGTAGTATATTCTTTACTTGGGTCTGTCTAGCTGCAGCTTTATGCCTCAACAATGGTGTCATATATGGGTTTCAACTTGTAGAATAAATTCTTAAATCTTAATTTAATAAATCTTTAAATCCAATAAGAAAGTGGTTGATTACTCCCATGGTATTTATGCCACTATTACATCAGTGGACATGTCTTATAAAGGTGCTCAATATTGTAGCTGACCTGATTAAAATCTGGGAAGATTTATGATCACGTTAGATTGTATTTTTAAAATAAGTACCAAAATAGGTTTCCATGTGTGTTCTTCATATATACTTAATTTTAAAAATCTAACCTCATCTTGAAACTTTCCTTCATCATCTCAACCCCTAAGTAGATTTTTTTAATGTTTACTCTTATTTTTAGGCATAAAACATGAAACCGAGACTTTTAGTGACTTAATACACTTATTATAAGAGTTCTGAATTAAATTAAACATTTAGAGCTTTTATCACAAATTTCCTGTATTTTAAATGTGAGGAATGTTTCATGACAAGGTACAAGCTTTATTATTGTATTATGGAATACCTTTACTTTTTTTTTAATTATTTTTTACTTGATTTTTTATTTTTATTTATTTTTTATTTTCAATTACACTTTATTTAGTTTGTATCACCCCTCTAGTTCCCTCCTTCATCCAGTCCCAATCCCTCCCTTTCTCCCCCTTCTTCACTTACGCCCCTCCTCAAGCCCACTATTAGGGGAGGGTTTCTTTTTCTTCCTTCTGATCCTAATCTCTAAGGTCTCATCAGGGGTGGTTGCATTGTCTTCCTCTGTGGCCTGGTAAGGCCGCTTCCCCCTCAGAGGAGGTGATCAAAGAGCAGGCCAATCAGTTCATGTCAGAAGCAGTCCCTGTTCCCATTACTATGAAAGCCACTTGGACACTAAACTGCAATGGGCTACATCTGTTCAGGGGTTCTAGGTTATCTCCATGCATGGTACTTGGTTGGAGTATGAGTCTCAGGAAAGACCCCTGTGTTCAAATTTTTTGGTTCTGTTTCTCTCTTTGTGGACCTCCTGTCCTCTCCAGATCTTACTATTTCCCACTTCTTTCATAAGAGTCCCTGCATTCTGCCCAAAGTTTGGCCATAAGTCTCAACATCTGCTTTGATAGTCTGTAGGGCAGAGCCTTTCAGAGGCCCTCTGTGAGAGGCTCCTAACTTGTTTCCTATTTTCTTCTTCTTCTGATGTCCATCCTCTTTGCCTTTTGGGATGGAGATTGAGCATTTTAGCCAGAGTCCTCGCTCTAGATTAGTTTCTTTAGGTGTACAGATTTTAGTAGGTTTATCCTATATTATATGTCTATATGAGTGAGTATATACCGTGTGTGTCTTTCTGCTTCTGGGATAGCTCACTCAGGATGATCGTTTCCAGTTCCCACCATTTACCTGCAAATTTCATGATTTCATTGTTTTTCATTGCTGAGTAATATTCCATTGTGTGGATACAATTTCTGCATCCATTCTTCAGTTGAGAGGCATCTGGGTTGTTTCTAGCTTCTGGCTATTACACATAAAGCTGCTACAAACATGGTTGAGCAAATGTCCTTATTGTTTACTTGAGCTTCTTTTGGATATATGCCTAGGAGTGGTATAACTGGATCTTTTTTTTTTTTTTTTGAATTTTATTTTTTTCTTATCAGTTACATTTTATTAACTCTGTATCTCAGCCGTGTCCCGATCCCTCATTCCCTTCCAGTCCTTCCCTCCCTCCCTCATCTCTGCCGTCCATTTTTCCAAGTCCTCCCCATTCATCTGATCCTGTTTTATCAGGTATCTTTAGGACTGGCTGCAAAGCTCTCCTCTGTGGCCTAACAGGACTGCTCATCCCTTGGGGGGTGGGGAGGCCAAAGAGCCAGTCATTGAGTTCCTGTTAGAAATCATCCTTGTTCCCCTCACTATGGGTAATCTTAAAGAAGTGCTATTCCTAGTTGTCTGAGAAAGCGCCGGATGGATTTCCAGAGTGGTTGTACAAGTTTATATTCCCACCAGCAGTGGAGGAGGGTTCCCCTTTCTCCACAACCTCTCCAGCATGTGTTGTCACTTGAGTTTTTGATCTTGGCCATTTTGATGGGTGTAAGGTGATACTTTTGCTTTTATTACTGTCAAAGAAAATCACTCTGACAAATGCAACTTAAGTCCTGCTTTGGGAAAGATGGCTGTGTTTAGTTCTATACAAATCTATGGCAATGCCCACTGCACCTGCCTTCCTGTGATTTAGATATTCTCCATCTAAGTTTAGTCCAAAGTCAGCAAATCTGTTCAAGTCTCTCCTGCTCCATTGCTTCTTATGACAGCCATGATGCAATATTAGAGAGAAGACATTTCAGTAACCCCGTGGTGACAGTTCTTTAAAAAGTAGTTGTAGTAAGTAGTGATATTTCTCTTAAATCTCTCTGCTTCACATTTGCCTTGTCCTAAGACTTATAAAATAATGAAATCAATTCTGATTACATTTTAAATTATTAGAGCAATGATAGTGTGAGACAGTGTGAACACACACACACCCGTACTTTGTACCCATTATGAAGTTACATGCTGATCCCATTTGTGAGGACTATAAATGTCAATGCACTTGCTTTTTGTTTCCTTCAGAAAGGCTCTTTAATTTGAGTATGTTAACAGAACATCCAGTACCCACACGTGTGTGCCTTCCTTACTAAGAATTTTCCAATTGTCTTTGAATACTACTCAGTTGCCAAATTTAAAATAAATTTCAAATATAGTGCAGGCAGAAAAGAGAATGTCTGATATTTCCTATAAGCGCATGGCTTTTATAATTGTCACATGGGTCCTGCTTAGTGTAGTCTAAAGATTGCTGATACTTGCGCTCTTCTCTTTCCCTTGCTTTCCCTGCCATAGAGTGTCATCCATGGCATGTCAGGCATCACATTTACAGAGCAGTCCCGACCTAAGGCCCAGAAAAGCTTCCAGCTATTCTCCAAGATCGTGTTGAACATTACTGTACAACTCATTCCTGCTAAGTTCCAATTCACAAGTTCTTTCCAAATGACTGGCCATGCTGGAAAACGCCACACAAACAGAAGAATTCTATCATGTTGACTCTTCCAGAATGTGTCTAGATCCCTAAGCTGCTTGTTTGACCTGGCCGATAGCTGACAATGTGAAGACTACTGGGAAGGCACAGCTGTTATCAGGCATAAATGATTTAATTACACAGTTTCTCCAGGGCCATGGGGAATAGTGTCACCTTATGTTTATTTAATGAAAAGATGTGAATACCTGGAGACCAAAGATCATTTTCCTCCTAGGGCCAAGAGCAGCTTTAATCTCTCCTTTTACTGTCATCTGAGCATTGTCTCATGAGATCTTCCTCTGCATCAGACTTACATCTTAACAGCCCTTCTCAGTAGTTATTAGTCTTCCTATTTCATACATGGTGAAATCAATTCATAGAGGCTACCTGTTTTTGAACTACAGAACTAGAAAGCCAGGGAAAAAGTGGGATTCTAATCTAGGTCAAACTGTCTAGGCTATAGCTCCTTAGTGCTCACACAGGCTCTAGAGCTGAGAAATAACACATTTATGATTACTGCAGGTCAAGCTCCTGATCCTGGGGACTATTCCCCCTGCTGCTCATTTGCCCCGCCCTTTTTCTTTCTCCTACACACACACACACACACACACACACACACACACACACACACACACA
>NW_026596079.1:11374254-11406624 GCF_907164565.1 Psammomys obesus
CACACACACACACACACACACACACACACACACACACACACACACACGCAATGTGAAGATTTTAAGGATTAAAAAAATGATATACCAGAGTTTAGAAATAATAGTACTGCCCAATAGCAGGCATAGGTCTTATTTGTTGTGTGTGTTGGGGGTGTGTGCTGAGTATATGGGTATGTAGATGCCATAGAGTGCATGACAGATGAAAACTTCAAGACCTTAAATCTCCGCCATCCCTCACTCTCAGGTCATAAGTTATTGTTTTTTACTGCACAGCAAATGCCGTTATCTGTTGGGACATCATATAGTTCCAGCCCTGATATTTCTGTATGATCCCTAAAGATAGAAATCAATTCTCCCCTGAGACCTCGGAGAAAGCCATTCAGGACTCACATTCATTTTTCCTCAGTCCCAATAAGACACTACCTTCTACAGGAAAGCTTCAGGCCCAATATCATCCATCTTCAAGGGTCCTTTACTGTCAATTTTCAAATGGCTCCAGATCTAACCATGACCACCATCCACCGGCCTACTGAAAATACCCTGATAAATGAAGACTGGTTGTGATGAAACTGTAATAATGCCTTACTTCTTTCAGGAGAGACTAAGAAGGTAATTGAATTGACCTCTGAAGTAATTTCACCTCCCACTGGAAGACCCGGCAGCGGCCACGTACTGGGTACCTGTTGCTGAGAATGCTGAGGGAGTTGCTGCTGAGAATCACATAAATCTTTTTCCCATCATTCCATAAAAGCCTGTCACTCCTCTGCCCTTTCATTTGATGGATGCCCCTAACTCCCAGTGCTATAAATGATGAATAGATTGTAATTGATTATCTGAGGCCAAGAGCTTCTGTAAATGAGACTCATGGGGTGCATTTCTTGAATGATTTCTAATCTTTAAGAACATTTTACAACAGAAATCAGAGAATAATGAATATTCACCAACATTTTAAATAAGTAAACATAAATTTATACCAGTAACAATAACTATGTTATACTATGTTTGCTTTGTATTATTATCATCGTAATTGTCTATTTAATTGACAAAATTATGTAAGTGTGTGGTAAACAATATGATTTTTTTGAGATTAAATGCATGGTGAAATAACTACAAAACTAAAGCAAGCTAAGACATGTGGTCACTGATTCATATGTATTTTTGTGTGTGACAAAATACTTAAAAGCTAATTTCTTCATAATTTTCCAGTACTGATTAAGTATTTATTTACAATAGCTACCTCTTTGTACAATAGACTGCTTGGACTTGTTCCTTCTGCCTTGTTGAAATTTCCTGTCTTTGGATTAGCATGTCCTCAGTCCTTGCCTCTTCTAACCAGCCCTTGGTTGCCATCACTGTACTTTCTAATTTTGTGAGTTTGACTTATCTGAATGTTACGCATCAGATGAATGTTCACAGCAGTATGAGTGTCTATGACTGACTAATTTGCTAAATGCAATTGTCTTCCAGGAGCATAGACAAGATCATAAAAAGTCAGAATGTCATTAATGTAGAACAGTAGCATGTATGTATATATGTTAGTGTGTGTGTGCTTGTGTGTACATGTGCGTGTTGATGCTTTCTGTATTTAGGTAGTGATGGATACTTACTTATGTTGACTTTGTCTTCCTTCTTGGCTCTTATGAATGTTTCAATAAATACAGTTTTGCACATGTATCTTCAACATATTGATTTCATGTTCTTTATACATTTATATAATAATAAAAGTTCTAATTATTTGAAAGTTTGGTTTTTTAACATTTGGAGGTTTTCCTATACTGCTTTCAAAAATAGCTGTACTGATTTATATTGTTACCAAGGAAACAAAGATTCCCTTTCCCCAAATTCCCTACTCACACTTGGTATTTTTCCTCTTTATTCATGCTTACAGTTCTCAGATTTTGTAGTTTTAATCTTAAAACAATATTTCTGTGATGGTTAGATGAGCACCTTATTATGAACTTATAGATTGTTTGCAAACTTTCTTTGGAGAAGTGTCTCTGCAGGTCCAATATTTTATTCAAATATTTGACTTTTGCTATTGAGTTTGTTTTTAAATTTTACTATCTTTTTATTTACTGGATGTACAGTTTGCAAATAAATTCTCCCATTTTGTAGGTTCTTTCTTGATTGTCCTGTTTTCTTTGTTATTCAGAATCTTTGGTTCCATGACATCTTCTCCAAGCTCTGGAGAAAATATAATTTATAATGCTTATGTAGTATGGATATACACATATGTATGTGATTTATAATCAGAGATAAAATGTTCTGTATTCTACTAGTTACATAGTTTCAGGATGTATAGTTTTAGGACTTTTATGAGCTGATTTTTACTAGATGTAAGATTAGTGTGTAATTTAATTGTTTTGTAAATAGGTATTTTCTCTGTATTATTTACAGAAGACTATCCTTTCTAGGTTTTTTCCTTTAACATGTTTGGTGAAAATCAATTGATTGTAGATACTTGATACTTTTTCATCTGTGGATTAGAATAATTAATATATTGAGTGTCTATACTATGCAAAAGAACCTACAGATTAAATATAGTCTCCATTAAAAGCTGGTGGTACTTCTCATAAATATACAATTCCCAAATTGACAAGAATACGTTTAACTTCCCAAAGGGCTAAAGCAAATTTATGGATTAGAACAAAACTGTAAGTGTTATGTCACTTGATTCCAAAATATACTATTCATCTGTTGTGCTGCTAACCAAATAATAAAGCCAGACTTTGAATAAATAAGAGCTGTTGTTTTCATGAACATGTATTATTTTGTTAATACTATTTGTTTTTACTATATTTCTTATTTTTGATATGTTATAAATTCTTTCCTCTACCTTTGCATTCTATTGCATCATGAAACCACATTGCAAACAAGATTCATTTGTTGTTTTTAATCTTTGTATATGTGAGTGAGGCTGCATGAATTTTGTGCACCATGAGTGCACAGGTTCCAGCTGAGGACAGAATGTGTTGGATTTCCTGTAGCTGGAGACTGAAAATGGGTGCTAGGAAGAGAACCCAGGTCCTCTGCAAGAGCAGGATGCTTCCTGAACCATCATCTCTCCAGTGCTTGAAACATTTTTACTCAACAAGTAGTTATCCAGGTTTCTTTTTTTTTCTGATTGTAATAGCATAATGTTGGGTTTTCTGGACATGGAAAGGATGATGGACAATTTTATATTTAGAAAGATTGAATTTTCTCTCACTTTGATTTATTTTCAAAGTATTTCCTGCAGCTACATTAAATATTTCCTATTAGCTACATTAAGAACTCTAAAATATATTTACAACCCAGATTCTTGAGCTCAGTGAGAGTTGAGCTTTTCCATTGCATTAATCACTTTTCTCATTGCTTTAACAAAAGCAACTTATGGAAGAAAAGTTTTATTTTGGCCCACAGTTTCAAGTTACAGTTGAACATGTCAGGGAAAGCCAAATGTGTCCAGTTCATCCACAGTGGGAATCAGAGAGGGGAGGGAGGAAGGGAGAGATAGAGGATGGATGGATAGATAGATAGATAGATAGATAGATAGATAGATAGACAAAAAAAGACAGAGACACAAATAGAGACAGAGACATAAAGAGGGAGATTTTTTGCTTAGCTCTCTCCTTTGTATCCAGCCAGATGTACAATCTGCCCACACTCAAAGTCTACCTGGAAGCTTTCCTGGAAACCTTCTCATAAGAACACCCAGATGTGTATTTCCAATGGTTCTAAATCCTGTTAATAATTAATACTAAACATGACAACCACATCTACCAGTTCTTATATTTTGATGTACCAAATAGAAAAAATGATTTGTCATTGGTATATAATAAATATCATGTTTTAGCTCAGGAAGCTATGAGTTTGCCCATTAGTGCTGGGTTCATCTAGGCCAAGTTTCTAATCTGGGTCCTTCAGAATGATCCCTTCTTAGATTTGTTTATGTTTTCTATATAAACTGGTGAGTAAACCAGAGTTGACTAATCTAGAGTGGTGAGGCTGATAGATTTCCTAGATGGCTTCCAAACCTTCCCACTGTCCTCTATTACCCAGTCAGGTATGGTATTATGATTGCATTTAAGTAACAGAATTCAGAGAAAATGACATTGTATTGATTTGAAGTGTATGCCTTGAGAAAGTCTGAATTTACATTTTTTTTTCCTTTTGGAAAGCCCTGAGTTGTAAAATAAAAGATCAATGCTGTAAATAACGTACGGAAAAGTCACAGAGAGAAATCTGAAGACGACACAGAGATCCAGGGAGAAGAGGAAAGGAGTATCAAAGCAAAGGATAAACATGCTTTCTAAGCACCCCAGCTTTTCCTACTGTGGCATAACAACTTGATGTGTGGGTAAGCCAGCAAGGGTGTTTAAATCTAGCAAAACTCTTAGATGGTTGCAATTCTAGGCAACATCATGTGGAATAGAAGAAGAACCCAGCTGAGCCCCATCAACATAGAAAATTTAAATTTTTAATTTCATTTGTAAAAAGTTACTAAGTTTAAGGGAATTTTTTGTTCTCAACAGTAGACACCCAATATTTGTGCATCAGGGTATCTGGCTCTCAGATGGTGGAATCATAGAGGTGACTGAGACCATGTCTTTCATGTCTTTTCACTGTCAGGGGGGCATAGGCATCAGGGTTCTGAGATTGTGAGCAGAAGTGTGCACATCCTCTTGAGAGTTTGACTGAGAGTTGGCACAAAGCCTGGTTCCTGCATGTTGTTGTCTAATGCAAACAAATACAAAAGCGGGGAAAGATGGCCTCCATCTCTTGATAGGAAGTACTGCAAAACCACATGGCATACATGAAATTGAAAAGCTTCTGTAAAGCAAAGGACACCGTCATCAAAACAAAGCGACTGCCTACAGATTGGGAAAGAATCATCACCAACCCTTTATCTGACAGAGGACTCATATCCAATATATATAAAGAACTAAACAAGCTGAAAAGCAATAAACCAAGTAATCCACTTAAAAAATGGGGAACAGAGCTAAAGAGAGAATTCTCTGTAGAGGAATATCGAATGGCAGAGAAGCACTTAAAGAAATGTTCAACCTCATTAGCCATTAGAGAAATGCAAATCAAAACAACCCTGAGATTTCACCTTACACCCATCAGAATGGCCAAGATGAAAAACTCAAGGGACAACACATGCTGGAGAGGTTGTCGAGAAAGGGGAACCCTTCTCCACTGCTGGTGGGAATGTAAACTTGTACAACTACTCTGGAAATCAATCTGGCGCTTTCTCAGACAACTAGGAATAGCGCTTCCTCAAGATCCAGCCATACCACTCCTAGGCATATACCCAAAAGAGGCTCAAGTACACAAAAAGGACATTTGCTCAACCATGTTTGTAGCAGCTTTATTTGTAATAGCCAGAAGCTGGAAACAACCCATATGCCCCTCAACTGAAGAATGGATGAGGAAACTGTGGTACATCTATACAATGGAGTATTACTCAGCAATGAAAAATAAGGAAATCATGAAATTTGCAGGTAAATGGTGGGACCTGGAAAGGATCATCCTGAGTGAGTTGTCCCAGAAGCAAAAAGACATGCATGGTATATACTCACTCATATAAACATACAATATAGAATAAACCCACTATATCTGTACATCTAAACAAACTAAGCAAAAGAGAGGACCCTAACTAAAATGTTCAATTGCCATCCTGAAAGGCAAAGAGGATGGACATCAGAAGAAAAAGAAAATAGGAAACAACCTCGGAACCTGCTAGAGAGGGCCTCTGAAAGCCAGAAGAAAACAGGAAACAACCTTGAAACCTGCCACAGAGGGCCTCTGAAAGCTTCTGCAATATAGACTGTCAAAGCAGATGCTGAGCCTGATGGCCAACTGAATGGAATTTTATGTAAGAAGTGGGAAATAGTAAGAGCTGGAGGGGATGGGAACTCCACAAGGAGAGCAACAGAACAAGATAATTTGAACACAGGGAACTTCCCAGAAAATCATACTCCAACCAAGGACTATTCGTGGAGATGACCTGGAACCCCTGCACAGGTGTAGCCCATGGCAGTTCAGTGTCCAAGTGGGTTACATAGTAATGGGAAGAGGGACTGCCTCTGACATAATCTGATTGGCCTGCTCATTGATCACTTCCTCCTGAGGGGAGAGCAGCCTTACCAGGCCACAGTAGAGGACAATGCAGCCAATTTTGATGAGAACTGATAGACTAAGATCAGAAAGAAGAGGAGAACCTCCCCTATCAGTGGACTTGGGGAGTGGCATGCATGCAGAAAGGGAGGGAGGGTGGGATCGGCAGGGGAGGAGGGAAGGGCTTATGGGGGGATACAAAATGAATAAAGTGTAATTAATAAAAAATTTAAAAAAAATAGAAAAAAAGAGAAAATTAGATGTCAAAGATTTGAAAAAAATAAAAAGCATGAGTCTGGCAAGGCTGTACACCCCAGGGGGAGCTCATCAAAGAGCCCACAACTGAGTTCATGTCAGAGACAGCTCCTGTGTCCCTCCTTACTAGGGAACCCACTTGAAAACTGAGCAGAGGGTCTAGGTCCTCTCCATGCATAGTCTTTGGTTGGAGTAGTGGCCTCCGCAGCAGCCCCATCCACCTCCCCAGGCCTATGTTTTGTTTTGTTGTTGTTTGTTTTTGGTTCTTTTGGTCTCCTTGTGCAGTTCCTGTCCCCTCCAGGTCTTTCTAGCTCCCTCTTCTTCCATAAGGATTCCTGTACTCTACCTAAAGTTTGACTATGAGTCTCAGTATCTCCTTCAATACTCTGATGCATAGAGTCTTTCAGAGACCCCCTGTGGAAGTTCCTGTCCTGTTCCTTTTCTTCTCCTACTTCTGATGTCTAAGGAAGATGATGCAGCCAGCCCTGATGACACTTGATAGGCAAGAGCCAGATAGAAGGAGAGGAGGTCCTCCCCTATCAGTGCAGTAGGGAAGGGGCATGGAGGAGAAGAGGGAGGATAAGTAGGACTAGAAGAGTATGGAGAAGGCTACAGCTGGGATACAAAGTGAATAAATTGTAATAAATAAATAATTTGTTAAAAAGAAAAAATTCACTTGCGAAAGAAAGAAAGAAAGAAAGAAAGAAAGAAAGAAAGAAAGAAAGGAAGGAAGGAAGGAAGGAAGGAAGGAAGGAAGGAAGGAAGGAAGGAAGGAAGGAAGGAAGGAAGGAGAAATGAAAGGAAACCAAAAAAAAAAAAGGAAAGGAAAGGAAAAGATCATCTTGAGTGAGGTAATCCAGAAACATAAAGACACACACAGTATACACTTACTTACAAGCAAATTAGCCAGACTAGCTATACTAAAATCTACAGACCTAAAGAAGCTAAACAAGAAGGAGGATCCTAGGGAGGGTGCTTAAATCTCATTCAGAATAGTAAACAGGATAGATACCAGAAGTGGTGAAAGAGAGGGAACAGGATAGAAGCCTACTATAGAGGGTCCTCTGGGAGGCCCCACCCAACAGGGGATCTAAGCAGATGCTGAGATTCACAGCCAAACTCTGGGCAAAACACAAGGAGTCACAAGGAAGAATAGGGGTGTGGATAGAAGGACATGAAGGGGACAGGAACCCCACAAGGAGAAACTATAAAACCTGAGCCTAAGGGATCCTGCAGAGACTAATGCACCAACCAAGGACCATGCATGGAAAGGACTATACCCCCTGCTCAGATGTAGTCTATTGGCAGCTCAATCTCCATATGGGTCCCCTAGGAAGGGGAGCAGGGCCTGCCTCTGTCATGAACTCAGTTGCCTGCTCTCTGATCACTTTCCCATGGTGATGCAGCCTTGCCAGGCTACAGAGGAAGAGGATCCAGGCAGTCCTGATGAGACTTGATAAGCTATGGGCAGATGGCAGAGGGGGAGAACTCCCCCTTTCAGTGGAGTAGGGGAAGGGGATGGGGGAAAGAGGGAAAGAGAGTGGGACTGTGAGGAATTGAGGGAAGGGGCTTCAATCGAGATATATAATGACTAAATTGTAAAAAAAATTTAAAATAATATTAAATAATTAATAAAAGATAAAAAAGCATAAGTCTGGGAAGGGATGCTAGTTATTTAGGCAATATATGATGGGAAGCAAATAATATTACAACTTTCTTCAGAAATAATGAAGACAAAGTCAGAAGCAGTTGAATAACCTGTCCAAGTTCATTCAACTAGTATGTGATCAGTTGAGGATAGACAACTCCATGTGAATTTTCTAAAGTGCACATTTTATTGCTTCTCTCATCCTGTCCCTTTGCCACCCTGGCTTGAGTACATTTCCATTTTAGCTCTATTAATCTTTGATTAGTGAATGTCCAGCTGTCTTCCCGAGCCTGGTGGTGTTTGTCCGTAATATAAAAATGAGAAACTTCTGGTTACATGTCTACAGCTTCAAGGCTCGACCCTGAATGCATTAACCTTTAAGTCAAACTGTCTGGGGAGCTATTAGCCCTCTCCATTGAGCAGCTTAACTTTTCAGTTAGCCACTGAGATGGGTTGGTCATCAATGCTCTTTATTAACTGCTAAACAATTTGTTCCAAGTGAGAGTTTACAGAGCCTCTGTTAAAAAGGTCCAGAGAGCCCAGGAGAGTTGATTTGCCTCATTTCCACCATTTTCTCTGTCCATTTGGATGTGCAACCAGAATTTTCTCAGCTAATTCAAAATAACTTGTCCCACACTGGTCCTTGATAGAGTTGCATAATGGCCACATCTGTGCTTGCTATATTATAATTCATTATAATGATTTAGAATGATTATTATTAATAATACTCATTACAGTAACAATTATTGTTGTATTATATCATTACTTACATTTTTTTCTGATGGACAGATAAAGCCAGGAGACCATCTTATGCTTCTTTCTAGACAGGCCTGTGACTTGAAGTTCTCTCTCAGTGATGGGTGTGTTGTGACTTTCTGAGCCATTTCTAGGTGTCAGTTGATAATATATTAAAAATTGGTCAGAAACATACATCCCCCAAATCTTCAAGCCCTTTCTTTGCACAAGGGTTCTGAAAAGAGATGTACACATCTATTTTATAAGTCCTAAGCTTCTTATACTACTTCCCATAACTCCGGCAAGAATTAATAATATGAAATAATAGAATTATCTCACTACATGAGTGAGGTCATACTTTCTCTTTTATTCAATCAAGAGATGAGGTTCAAAAAGACCCTGTACCCATTTTTCCTTGACCTCCATACAATACCATTTCCAATGCTGGGTAAAGGTGAATTACAAAACAGAATTTCCCTCAAAGTTCCATCCCTGAAATATCTTGTTTCCCCAATCCATCTTCAAGTTCAGGAGCATCCCTGAACATTATTTACTCACTGCCTCAAAGCAAGCAGAGTAATATAAAAAGGAGTCTAAATGATTCTTTATCTTTAAGACATTGCAGTTTTCTCACTTTTGATCTGTTTCCCCCCAATTTTTGGTGAAATAAGAAATTGAAGAAGGTAAAGAGACTTGAGCTCTCTTCTACTGACTACCACATTTATTTCTTATAATATTTGTTTATAATTTGTCTTCAAATTATAAATTTGTCTTCAAATTAGGACAACAGAAGCTTCAGTTAATTATTTTTCTCCTTTTCTTTTGCAGGAATAGATTCTATTAAAATGTGCTAGGTTGATGAGTCCTATATCTAGTCCATGGCAATTTCTGCCTTCTTACCTCCAGGCATGAGACAGTTTGAATTTTGTCAGTCTAAAACTCTTCTAGGAAGAAATGTGGTTATAATGGATAGGGAAAAGGGAGCTGGTAGTCTAAATGAGGCAGATTAACCCTGTCTGTTCTAGATTAAGATGTATTCCTCCCACTTCAGTTTTTATTCTAAGATATTGACACCTTTAGGTAGATGCTAAAAAAGGAGTGGTACAAATGGGTAATAAAGTAGATCTAGTTTTATGTTTTTTGAGAAATCTCAACACTGATTTCCACATGAATTTCCTTCTCAACAGATTACTAGACAGTTGCCACTGCTTTAATTTTTAATTTTAATAATTTTTTTCTTTTTCATTTTTTTAAATTTATTACAATTTATTCACTTTGTATCCCAGCTGTAGTCCCCACCCTCTTCTCCTCTCAATCCTGCCCTTCCTCCTTCTTCTCCTCCTATGCCTCTTCCCCAGCCCACTGAAAAGGGAGGTCCTCCTCCCCTTCCATTTGACCCTAGCCTATCAGGTCTCATCAGGACTGGCTACATAGTATTCTTCTGTGGTCTGGTAAGGCTGCCCCACTCTCAGGGGGAGGTGACCAAAGAGCCAGCCACTGAGTTCATGTCAGAGACAGTCTAGGTTTCCATTACTAGGGCACTCACTTGGACACTGAGCTGCCATGGGCTACATCTGTGCAGGGGTTCTTGGTTATCTCCATGCATGGCCCTTGGTTGGAGTATCAGTCTCAGAAAAGAACCCTGTGCCCAGGTGTTTTGGTTCTGTTGCTCTCCTTGTGTAGCTCCAGTCCCTTTGGGTCTTTCTATCTCTCCATTCTTCCTAAGATACCCTGAACTTTGCCCAAACTTTGGCTATGAGTCTTAGTGGCCGCTTTACTACCTTGCTGGGTAGAGTCTTTCAGAGGCCCTCTGTGGTATGCTCCTGACTTGCTCCTTGTTTCACCCTTTTCCTATGTCTATCCTGTTTGCCTTTCTGAATGAGGATTGAACATATTACCTAGGGTCCTTCTTCTTGATTTTGATTATTTTTTTATGTCTGTCCTAGGAAAGTTTATCTATAATATCATGGCAATGCCTAAT
Source organism: Psammomys obesus (assembly GCF_907164565.1). Classification (NCBI taxonomy): domain Eukaryota; kingdom Metazoa; phylum Chordata; class Mammalia; order Rodentia; family Muridae; genus Psammomys; species Psammomys obesus. The sequence goes on from NW_026596079.1 coordinate 11,384,976, forward strand.
AAACTTTCTATTTGAGCTAATATTGTTTGAGTTTACAGCTTAAAATTTAGGAAGCTTGATGCTCTGTGACTATGAGACAAGAAACATTAATATGTGGAAACTGGCAAGATTTCAAGGAATGAGGGGGTCCCCTGGTCAGGCTTATCAAGAGATATTTTTTTTTTTACTTTTTTTTTTTCAAGTCATGGTTTCTTTTTGATCCCTTGCTATCCTGAAACTTACTCTGTAGACCAGACCAGACTTAAGTTCATAGAGATCCACATGCCTGTCTCCTGAGAACTGAGATTAAAGGCTTGTGGCACCACTGTCCAGTCAAGGTTTTTTACTTTTTAAAAGTAATTTACTTGTAGAGAAAGGGGAACCCTCCTCCACTGCTGGTAGGAATGTAAACTTGTACAACCACTTTGGAAATCAATCTGGGCTTTCTCAGACAATTAGGAATAGTGCTTCCTCAAGATCCAGCTATACCACTCCTAGGCATATATCCAAAATATACTCAAGTATACAACAAGGACATTTGCTCAACCATGTTCATAGCAGCTTTATTTGTAATAGCCAGAAACTGGAAACAATCCAGATGCTCTCAATGGAGAAGTGGATGCAGAAATTATGGTACATTTACACAATGGAATACTACTCAGCTATGAAAAACAAGGAAATAATGAAATTTGCAGGCAAACGGATGGAACTAGAAAATATAATCCTGAGTAAGGTAACCCAGAAGTAGAAAGACACATATGGTATATACTCATAAGTGGATATTAGCCATAAATATAGGATAAACATAGTAAAATCTACACTCCTAAAGAAGCTGAACAACAAGGAGGACCTAAAGGTATAGGCTTAATCCTCATTCAGAAGGGCAAACAGGATAGACATCAGAAGTAGGAGAAGACAGGGAACAGGACAGGAGTCTTCCACAGGGGATCCCTGAAAGACTCTACCCAGCAAGGTATAGAAGCAGATGCCAAACTTTGGGTAGAGTGCATGGAATCTTATGGAAGAAGGGGGGAGATAAAAAAGACCTGGGGGGGAAAGAGATCAACAGAATAAAAAAAATCTGGGATCAGAGGTTCTTGCAGAGACTGATGATTCAACCAAGGAACATGCATGGAGAAGACCTAGACCCCTTGCTCAGATGTAGCCCATGGTCAGCTCAGTCTCCATGAGGGTTCCCTAGTAAACCTAACAGGTGTTGTCTCTGACGTAGAATCAGTGGCTGGCTCTTTGAGCACTTCCCCCTGGCAAGGTGGCCTAACTAGGCCACAGAGAAAGAGGATCCAGACAATCCTGATGAGACCTGATAGGAAAGGGTCTGATAGTAGGGAGGAAGGCTTCCTCTATCAGTGGACTAGGGAAGGGACATGGGGGAGGGGAAAAGAGGAACATGGGAGGAGATAAGGGAGGAGACTACAGTCAAGATATAAAGTGAATAAATTGTAATAATAATAATAATAAGTTTAAAAAGCAATTATCCTCACAGGTAAATTAGATGCTAGAACCTTCACATAAGAGTGAGCATGTTATTTGTCTTTCCAAACGTGGATTAATTCAGATAATATAACATTTCTACCTCCATCATTTTCTATAAGTTCACAATTTTATTTTTATTTGCTGTTGAATAAATTTCATTGTTTCTACACAGCACATTTTTTAAATTATCTCTTCATTGGCTTATAGGCATCTAGGCTGTTACCATATTTGTCTGTTGTGAATAGATGAGCAATGAATGTGGATGTGCAATTATGTCTACAATAAGACATTGTGTCCTTCAGGTAGATACTCTGGAGTGACAGAGCTGAGTTACAGTAGTTCCAATTTTACTTTTTTGAGAAACCTAAACCCTAATTTCCATATGAACCCTCTTCTCAGCACTCAGTATAAATGCTACCTCTTCCGTGGTTCCCTTTGTAATTATGTAGGATGGGACCAATAAATTCTTCATCTTTCTTCTCACAACTATTGTTATTTTACAAATACATTGAGGCAACTCGTTGATTGAGAGGCTTCCTTTCTGTGTTATAAAGGAAAGGCCTTTGTTCTAATGTTCTTTGAATTAAACATTGTTTTGCACAGTGGCTTGCATGTCATATCCCATACAGTTTGTTGGATTAATGAATAATAAACACAAGTTAAAATCAATGACGCTTACATTACACAGTAAAGGAAATTCTCAATGTTGATTTCTGAGGGCTTTTGTATAGTTTCTCAGAAGACAGCAGACCCTTACATACAGCCTCTGCTAATTAATGTTACATATTCATCCAAATGTATCATATTAAAATCTAATTCTTTCCAGTGATGATTTGAATTAGTCAATCTGCATACATAAACAAGGAGATATGACTCAGGTTGGATCTTGCCAAGAACAAGTGCACATTTGCAAGAGTCAGTGCTAAATTGGCACCATTTTCATTCTAGCAAATGAAGTGTGTGGGTGATATAACCCAGTTAATGAACATATTCTCACAATTGGTGCTCAAAATTATATTAGTCAGATGTTTGATCCAATACGAAGAAATTGTCTAGCATTTTCCAAAATGTTAGACTTTAGAATTGATTCTTTAACAGCAACAATTTCTCTATGTATATAATTATTCAGAAGCTTTCTAGAAATTAGTATCCTAAAAGAAAATTCCATCTCTCTGTGAATCTCAGTGAAATACTCAATGTCCTTCTGGCATGCATAAAATAGAGAACTATTTTCTTAACAAACAGGCTTCTCCATTCCAGGAGCCCACATTCCAGCAGATTATAGAATAATTGACAAATGTACCTCATAATCAAACATTGGACATTTATAAGGACCATAGCAAATATTTGCAAAATCAGTCATCTGTTTATCTATAATTTTTCTTGTCTCAAAAATGTGAGAAGAAGGCAGGATGTATGAATTAGTATTAGGCAAAATTAAACTAAGTGTGTATAAGAAAAGAGTAAATGATGGTGACGATATGGCTTAAAATAGGGAGGAAGCTTATTACTGTAAGATAGAGATTTATCAAAAGCATCTAGACACCCAATAGCGGCACAAAAATTAATTGTAAGTCATTGTGGCCAAAAGAGTAAAATTGTGCAGAAAAGTACACTATACAGAAAGAAGTGCAAAGGGAAAAACAATGAACAGTATCATACACAGCTCTCTATTGCAAAAATAATAATGAATTTCATAAAGTTCTGTCATAAAGCATCTTTCAGTATGGGCCATGACACCCGTTCACCCATATTGAAATAGCACATTCCAGGTATAAACTCTTTTGATATAATGCTGTGAGTACAGTTTTGGCTTCGAAAACCTAAAAGAATTGTGCTCTCACCACATTCATGATTTGTTAGCTCTATGATTTCAAGAAAAAATACACTTATTAAAACCTAAAAATGGTCTAATGCCAGGTCAATCTACTCCAAGGGCATTTTTAAGTAATAAAACAGTAAGAATTAAAAAAATCATAATGCATACTACAAAAATAAGATTTGCTTTTCTCTGAGGAAGGTAAGTTAATGATTCTTCTCCCTGAGAGACTTCTGGGAGATTATGCAACATAAATAAATACTGAAAATGAAAAAAGACTGGGTCTAATATCCCATGATTTTTGCCAATCATCTTTGATTTCAGAAGGTTTTATAAGTACCTTCTTTTTCCAGGTGCTATGTTAGGTACAAATAACTGCTCATGTGACACAAACTTCAATCTCTTTCCTTTGTCTTTTTTAATTATGAAAGCTAAAAGTCTCCAAGTATTTCCCACCCACAATAAAATTTATTTATACTTTAAAGTAAGTGGCTCTTCTCATGAAGCATCTCTGTTCTTTCCGGAATATTTTTCAGTTAAAAACTTAGAAAGTTTATTATTAGTCCTTTTTTTTTTTGAGAAGTTTTTTTTTTTTTTTTTTTGGCTGTGAATAGACTCTTCTGGATCTTTAATACAATCAGTCAATGTCACATAATACCTCCACTATAGCTATTTTTTTTAAATCTAATTTTCCCTCCATTTAATCCTACACTCTTTTCCCAAGCCCTTTCAGGCCTTTTAGCAGGTCCTCTGCTGTCCTCCCTTATGAATATGGAGCCTAAATGATACAGAATCTATCCAAACAGTGCTGGGACATACCCCAACCCTTTCCGATTTCTGATCTGATTGTCTGACCCCTAGATTCTTTGTGAAAAACGTTCACCACAGCGACTTTTTCATCACACCTTTCCCACCTGTTCTCACACATTTTTCTACTCAGAGCTGTCCTAGGGGAATAACTGGATCCCCAGCCAGGTAGGCATAAAAGCTTAGCTTTCCTCTGAATGGATTATGACTGGCAGTTATAAATCATGCTACAGAAGATGGAGAGAAGCATTGTCTTAGCTTTTGTTTCTCCAGTGCACATTGCAGTTGGAACCTGAGTGATGGGCAGGCAGCCTGTAGGATGTTTACACTCACAGCACCTTCTTCCATCACAGTGAAAGCTTTTTGAACATTGCCAGGATGACAGGTGAATCCAGGCCAGTTGTTATTGACGACTCACAGCAAGAGGCATTTTCTCTTCTCAGGTACAAATTTAGTCTGGATTCAAAACCCACCTTGTTGAACTCGAAATTTTGAACTGGGATTTCTTTTCAAGCCTCATCTTTGCTTCTAATCTTAAAATGTCTGCCATTCCCGAGTTATAATGCCAAGGAGATCTTGGACATGTGAAGGGAGGGAGAAATTTGTTTTTAGAGTCTTCATTAAAATCTCACCTGTCACCAAGCAATTTATTCTTAAAAAAACTAAATCCAAATACAAGGCATAATCTTATTATACTAGAGTAAGTTCCTTAGCTGCCTTGCAAAGGGATAGCTTCACCTCTCCAAGCCATCTGCTTTTTATTGGAAGTATGAACCAGCCATTGTTGATACATTTGTACTGATAGTGTGTTTACTAGAATATGGTGATGGTTTATGAATCCATGTATTGAAGGAATGAATAGGTTTGTGAACAAGAATTTCTGTAAAAATTCTGTAAAAATTATTTGTATCATAAGGTCTGGCAACTCAAAGGCAGAAGAAACATCATCCTTTGTCTAAACAGTTTTGCCATCTGGTGATGGCAAAATATGAGTAATTGTAAATGCTCTGTGACAGATGTTGTCACTTAGCAAGATATGTTCAGGACCATGGGAAGTATATTGTAGGGAAAGTTCAAATCCACAAAGAGGGTAGTCATGAAAGATGATCTGGAAATGAAGACATAATTGAACTCATCTCCACAAAGGATTAAAAGCAAAAAAGACTGTATTTATGTGTGTGTTTTGTGTGTGTGAGTATATGCTTTTGTCTGTGTGTCAACAATGAAAGAAACAGGAGGTCACAAATTTGAAAGAGAGCAAAGAGAGGGATTGCTTTGAAGGGCTTGGAGAGAGAAAAGTAAAGGGGAAATGATGAAATTATAATCTCAAAAAAATAAGATGCATTTTTTAAAAGGTTTGGCATGAATTTCTATTTTTTCAGCAAAAGTTGCTGAAGGAAACTTATAGTGAAATGGAAAAATATGAAATATTTGAAAAAACTGTTAGTGCTTTGTTGTTGCTGGAGGACAAGATACAAATTGAGGAGAGTGTAAAAGGAGAGGAGATTGACAACAAAGGAAATGAACACGAAAAGAGAGGTTTGACTGAAGCATGACGGGCTGAGCAGCACAGTGTGAGGGGGTCATTTACTGAATTGCTGTTAGGCATGTGCCTTGAGAAAAGCTCTCAGTGATTATTAGCCTGAAGGTAGTTGCCACGATCAAACAGGTTTACAACAGTTAACAAATGCTCCTAGTTATGGAGGATATGGAATCTGGCCATCTCCTATAACCAGGAAAGGCTTTCAGTAGAGGGATTGGAAAACCAACACAGCCATAAAATCTTCTATCTACCATTTTTCCTGCCTGCATGATGTACTGGGGTAAGGGTGGTGCCGAACTTGTGGGATTGGCCAACCAATGACTGGTCCAACTTGAGACCCGTGACACTGGAAGTGGCCAACAATGACTGGTTCAACTTGGACACCACAAGAATAATGCCCATGAATTCAACTAAGCAGGGCTCATAGGGCCTCACAGAGACTGAAGCGACAATCAGGGAGCCTGTATGTGTCTGAGCTAGGTCCTCTGCATATATGTTATGGTTGTATAACCTGGTTTTCTCGTGGAACTTCTAACAGTGGAAGCCGGAGATATCTATGAACCCATTTTTCCTACTGGATTGCCTCATCCAGCCTTGACATGAGGGGATGTGTCTAGTTTTGCCATGTTTGTTTATTATCCCTGGGAGGCCTGCTCTTTTCTGGAGGGTAACATGAGGAGTGCATCTGTGGGAGAGGAGAGAAGGAAAGAGAGAGCCTGGGAGGAGAGAAGGGATGGGAGACAGCAGCCTAGTGCAGTATGTGAAAATGAGATAGATAGATAGATGATAGATGATAGATAGATAGATAGATAGATAGATAGATAGATAGATAGATAGATAGATAGATAGATGATAGATAGATAGATAGATGCAAGCTGTTATCAGTTATATGAACAGAGGCTTGCACTAGAGGTTTGGGGGACATGCTTGACTTGTAAACAATGAGGAGTCATTGAAATATTTTTGAGAAGAGTGATAAGGTAGGAAACCTGGTAACAATGACTTTGACCTGCTTGAGAAGAAAGTGAAGGAAAAGAAGTGTGATTCCCAGTAAGGAGCTCTTCCAGTGGGGAACAAGAGAGCCCCTGAGACAGATTGTGCTCTCAGAGAAGGTGGGAGAAGGTGTCTGGATACTGCAGCCTGAATCCTATGGGATGTCAAAGAACAAACCATAGCAAAGGTAATTGCTATTGTAATCCTTACACAGTACGGTCACTCGCCATATCACAATCAGTCCAGCAATCATTGACATGATAGCGATGCTGCACATATTCCAGTGAAAATGAGAGAAACTGAATATTCAAGCCAAGGTTTATATGGAGTCAATGATCTAAAAGGGCACAGGTTCAAACCCTAGAAAATTGCCTTTCATCTCATCTCCAGCCAGTGGATGTGTGTACTGGGGAACACAGCCAATCACTGTGAAGCTCACTTTGGGCCCTGTGGTCATGTGACCCTTATCCTTGAAATTCAGTGTGTCTTTCGTCTCTCCTATGTTCTCTTCTACTTCTTACTCCTCATTGTCTATCTGTGAAGCTGGTTGTGGACACTCCCAAGGATCCCCAAGCTTCATCAGTACCTCCTAGTGTTAGTCCTGTATTCCCCTTGATATCACTTGGGCTGGGGAACAATATAGAACAAATTAATCCAAAAGAATGTTTATGACCTGAGTGATTGTGTTTTAGTTTTTCCTAAATATAATGGTTTTTTTGTGTTGTATTTAAAATTTTGGCTCTTATTGGTCTGATTAATAGTACTTGAGGTGAGATTATTTTGTTAGTGTACTACCCTGGATTCTTTGAGCCTTGTGTATATTTAGTTAATATTTTTAAATGAAATTTGGAGAATTTTTCTGTTTTTTTGGTTAAAATATTTTTATTTTTTATAATTTATTCACTTTAAATCCTCATTGTAGCCCTATCCCTCATCCTCTTTGGGTCTCCCCCAATCCCTCACTCTTCTCCTCTATCACCATCCCCTAGTTCCCAGAAAGTGGGAGCCCTTCTTCCTAACCATCCAACACCAGCCTATCAAGTCTGTTCAGAACTTCCTGCATCCTCTTCTCTGTGTCCTGTCAAGGCTGGACCACCAGGAAAAAGTGATCAAAGAGCAGTTAACTGAGGCAATGTAAGAGAAAGACCCTGCTCTCATTACTAGGGACCATATGGAGACTGGGCCACTGATGGGTTACATCTGAGCAGGGAATCTAGGTCCTCTTGACGCATGGTCCTTTTTTGGTGAATCAGCCTCTGCAGACCACCTGGACCCAGATTTGTTAGCTTCGTTGGTCACCTTGTGGTACTCCTGTCCCCTCAAGGTCCCTCTGTCTCCCTACTCTTCCATCTGATTCCCTGTGCTCTAACCAAAGTTTGTGTGTGAGTCTCAGCATCTGCTTCAAGTCCCTGCTGGATGGACTCTCTCAGAGGACATCTATAGCAGATTCCCATCCCGATACCTCTCTGCAACTGCTTCCAGTGTCTATTCTATTTTACCTTTTAAATGAAAATTAAGCATACTCCCTAGGGTCCTTGTTGTTTAACTTCTTTAGGTGTGTGGATTTTAGTACGGTCATCTTGTAATATATGGCTAATATGCATGAGTATATTCCATGTGTGTCTGTCTGGTTGTCACTAGTTCCATCCATTTGCCTGCAAATTTCATTATTTCCTTCTATTTAATTGCGGAGTAGTATTGCATTGTGTAAACATACCACAATTTCTGTATCTATTCTTCAGTTGAGGGACATTTAGGTTGTTTTCAGATTCTGGCTATTACAAATAAAGCTGCTATGAACATAGCTGAACAAGTGTCCTTGTTGTATGGTCGAGTATCTTTTGAATATATGCCCAGGAGTGGTATAGCTAAGTATTAGGGTAGAAATGTTCCCAAATCTCTGAGAAAGCACCAGATTGATTTCCAAAGTGGTTGTACAAGTTTACATTCCCACCAACAATGCAGGAGGGTTCCCCTTTCTACATACCCTCTCTAGCATGTGTTGTCACTTGAGTTTTTGACATTAGCCATTCTGAGAGATGTAAGATGGAATCTCAGAGTTGTTTGGATTTGCATTTCCCTGATGACTAAGGACATTGAGCATTTCTTTAAGTGTTTCTCTGCCACTTGACATTCTTCTATTGGGAATTCTCTATTTAGCTCTGTTCTCCATTTTTAATTGGATTATTTGACTTGTTGGTGTTTAATTTCTTGAGTTCTTTATTTATTCTGGATATTATCCCTCTGTTGGATGTAGGGTTGGTGAAGATCTTTTCCCAATTTCTAGGCTGTTGTTTTGTTCTGTTGACAGTAATTATTTAGTTACTTTTATTATTAGTTACATTTTATTAACTCTGTATCCCAGCTGTATCCCACTCCCTCATTCCTTCCCAATCCCACCCTCCCTCTCTCATCTCTTCCCTGCCCCTTTCCAAGTCCACTGATTGGGGAGGACCTCCTCCCCTTTCATATGACCCTGTTTTATCAAGTATCCTCTGGACTGGCTCCTCCTCTATAGCCTTGCAGGACTGCTCCACCCTCGGGGGTCGGGAGGTCAAAGAGCCTGCCATTGAGTTCCTGTCAGAAATGGTCCCTGTTCCCCTTACTATGGGAAACCAATTGGTTACTGAGCTACCACGGGCTACATCTGAGCAGAGGTTCTAGGTTATATCCATAGATAGTCCTTGGTTGAGTGTCGGTCTCAGAAAAGACCCCGGGCCCAGATATATTTGGTCCTTGTGGAGCTCCTCCTCCTATCCTTTTCACGTCATACTAACTCCCCCTTCTTTCATATGATTCCCTGCACTCTGCCGCAGGTTTGGTTATGAGCCTTAGTATCTGTTTTGATATACTGCCAGGTAGAGTCTTTCAGAGGCCATTTGCAGTAGGCATGACAACACATGCTGGAGGGTTTGTGGAGAAAGGGGAACCCTCCTCCATTGCTGGTGGGAATGTAAACTTGTACAACCACTTTGGAAGTCAATCTGGTGCTTTCTCACACAATTAGGAATAGTGCTTCCTCAAGACCCAGGTATACCACTCCTAGGCATATACCCAAAATTTGCTCAAGTACACAACAAGGACATTTGCTCAACCATGTTTGTAGTAGCTTTATTTGTAATAGCCAGAACCTGGAGACAACCCAGATGTCCGTCAATGGAGGAATGGATACAGAACTTGTGATATTTTTAGACAATGGAATACTACTCAGCAATCAAAAAAGAGGAAATCATAAAATTTGCAGGCAAATGGTGGGATGTTGAAAATATCATTCTGAGTGAGGTATCCCAGAAAGAGAAAGACACACATGCTATATAATCACTTATATAGACCTATAAGATATGATAAACTTAATGAAATCTATACACCTAAAGAAGATAAACACGAAATAGGAACCAGGGTTAGATGATCAATCCTCACTTAGAAAGACAAATGGGATGTGCATTGGACATAAGAGACAGTAATTTTGGCCTTACAGAAGCTTTTCAGTTTCATGAGGTCCCATTTATTGATTGTTGATCTTAGAGCCTGTGATCTTGGTATTCTGTCCATGAAGTTGTCTCCTGTACCAATGAGTTAAAGGCTCTTCCTCAGTTTTTCTTTTAACAGGATTATTGTGTCTGGTTTTATGTTGAGGTCTTGATCCACTTGGACTTTAATTTTGTTCAGGGTGGTACATATAGATCTATTTGCATTTTTCTACATGTAGACATCCAGTAAGACCAGCACCATTTGTTGAAGATGCCATCTTTTTTCCATTGTATGTTTTGACTTCATTGTCAAAAATCAGGTGTTCAAAAATGTGTGGGTTTATTTCTGGGTCTTCTGTTCAATTCCATTGATCCACCATTCTTTTTCTATGCCAGTACCATGAAGTGTTTATTACTGTTGCTCTATATTACAGCTTGCAATTGGGGATGGAGATACCTCCAGAAGATCATTTATTGTAGAAGTTTGTTTTACCAATTCTGGATTTATTGTTATTCCATATGAAGTTGATAATTGTTCTTTTAATGTCTATGAAGATTTGTGTTGGTATTGCGGTTGGAATGGCATCGGATCTGTAGATTACTTTTGGTAAGATTTTCACTATGTTAATCCTACTGAACCATGAGCATGGGAGATCTTCCCATCTTCTGATATGTTCTTCAATTTCTTTCTTCAGAGACTTGAAGTTTATATATATATATATATATATATATATATATATATATATATATATATACAAGTCTTTCACTTGTTTGTCTAGAGTTACACCAAAATACTTTATGATTTTTATGGGTATTGTGAAGGGTGATGTTTCTCTAATTTCTTTCTTGGCCTGTTTGTCTTTTGTATACAGGGCAGCTACTGTTTTATTTCTTTGTTTGTTTATTTTGTGTTAGTTTTGTATCCAGGCACTTTGCTGAAGGTATTTATCAACTGTAGGAGATTGATGGTAGAATTTTTGTGGTCATTTATGTATAATATCAAATCATCTGAGAATAGATATATTTGATTTCTTCTGTTGTCATTTTTATCTCCTGGATCTGCTTTAGTTGTCTTATTGCTTTAGATAGGTCTTCAAGTACTATGTTGAAGAGATACAGAGAGAGTGGGCAGTTTTGCCTTGTCCCTGATGTCAGTGGCATTTATTTAAATTTTTTTCCCTTTAGTTTAATGTTGGCTATGGAATTGCTGTATACTGCTTTTATTGTGTTTAGATATGTACCTGATATCCCTAATCTCTCCAAGACTTTAAACATGAAAGGGTGTTGGTTTTATCAAATGCCTTTCAGCATCTTAGGAGATGATTAGGTATTTTTTTTTCAGTTTGTTTATATGGTGGACTACATTGATAGATTTCTGTATATTGAAACATGTCTGCATGCTTGAGACAAAGCATACTTGGTCATTGTGGATGATACCTTTCATATATTCTTGGATTTGGTTTGTGAACTTTGTTTTGATTATTTTTGCATCAATGTTCATAGGGAAATGGGTCTGAAATTCTCTTTCCAGGGTCTTTGTGTGGTTTTAGGTATCAAGGTGACTATGGCTTCTGAGAATGAGTTTGGTAGTGTTCCTTCTGTTTCTATTTTGTGGAATAGTTTGAAAAATAGTGGTATTATCTCTTTGAAGGTCTGGTAGAATTCCACACTGTAACCATCTGACCATGGATGCTTTTTTGTGTTTGGAGGACTTGATGACTACTTCTATTTCCTTAGGGGATATAGAACTCTTTAATTGTTTATCTGATCTTTATTCAACTTTTGTAAATGGAATCTATAAAGAAAGTAGCCCTGGACATCCCAGCATAACTGAAATCCAAGAAGATGACCTAACAACTATGCTCATGAAGATGATAGCAGAGGAAAAAAGATACGTAAAGACATAGAAGAAGATAAACTCAAACAGAATATTGCCATCCGTAAAGAAATAGAGGAAGCTGCAGCCAAACAGTTTATGACCTTTAGAAAGGAAATGCTTAAAGCACTGAATGAAATAAAAGAAACAGAGCTGAAGGAACTAAAAGAAAAACAGGAAAGTACAATCAGACAGGTGAAGGAAGTAAACAGAACAACTCAAGACCTGAAGATAGAATTGGAAAAATTAAAGAAAACACAAATGGAGGAAATAATGGAGAGGAAGAATCTAGGGAAGAAAACAGGAACTACAGAGGTAAGCATAACCAACAGACTACAAGAGATGGAAGAAAGAATCTCAGGTGTAGAAGATACAATGGAAGAAATCGATGCATCTATCAAAGAAAATGTTAAATCCAAAAAGTTACTGACACAGACCGTCCAAGAAATCCAAGACAATATAAAAAGACAAAACCTAAAATTAATAGATATAGAGGAAAAAGAAGACTCCCTTCTCCAAGGCCCAGAAAATATTTTCAACAAATTCATTGAAGAAAATTTCCCCAAGTTAAAGGAGAGACCAATAAGAATACATGAGGCCTACAGAACACCCAACAAATTTGACCAGAAAAGAAAATTCTCCAGCCACATAATAATCAAAACAGTAAGTATACAGAACAAAGAAAAAATACTAAAAGCTGCAAGGGAAAAAGGCCAAGTAACATATAATGGCAAACCCATTAGAATCACAACTGACTTTTCAACAGAGACTAGGAAAGCCAGAAGGGCCTGGACAGATATCATGCAGACCCTAAGAGAACACAGATGTCAGCCCAGGCTACTATACCCCGAAAACTCTCAGTCCTCATAGATGGAGAAAACAAGATATTCAATGACAAAAACAAATTTCAACAATACTTACAAACAAGTCCAGCATCACAGAAGACACTGGAAGGGAAAATACATCCCCCAAAAATTAGCTTCTTTCAAGAAAACACAGGAAATAATTAACCTTACTACAGTAAAACAAAAAGCAACCAAGCACACAACCTGATGACCAGAGCCAACATCAAAATCAAGGGATCTAACAGCCACTGGTTATTAATCTCTCTCAACATCAATGGACTCAATTCACCAATAAAAAGACACAGACCAACAGAATGGATGCGTAAACAAAACCCAGCAATCTATTGCATACAAGAAGCATACCTAAGTCACAAAGATAGATATTACCTGAGGATAAAGGGTTGGAAGACAGCTTTCCAAGCAAACAGACCCAAGAAACAAGCAGCAGTAGCCATTCTAATAGCTGATAAAACAGACTTTCAACCAAAATTACTAAAAAGAGATGGGGAAGGACACTTCATACTCATCAAAGGAAAATTCCACCAGGAAGACATCACAATACTGAACATCTATGCCCCAAATACAAAAGCACACACATTTGTTAAAGAAACATTGATAAAATTTAAACCACATATAGATCCCCACACATTAATAGTGGGAGACTTCAACACCCCACTCTCAACAAAGGACAGGTCAACAGAACAGAAATTAAACAAAGAAACAATGTCGCTGACAGAGGTCATGAATCAAATGGACCTAACAGACATTTACAGAACTTTACACCCAAACACAAAAGAATTTACCTTCTTCTCAGCACCTCATGGAACCTTCTCCAAAATAGACCACATAGCTGGTCACAAAGCAAGCCTCAACAGATGCAAGAAGATTGAAATAATCCCTTTTATCCTGTCTGATCACCATGGAATAAAGCTGGACCTCAATAACAACAGAAATAGCAAAAAGCCTACACACACACATGGAAACTGAACAACTTGCTACTAAATGACAGCTGCGCCAGGGAAGATATAAAGAAAGAAATTAAAGACTTTCTAGAACTCAATGAAAATGAAGACACAACATACCCAAACTTGTGGGACACAATGAAGGCAGGGCTAAGAGGAAAGTTCATAGCACTAAGTGCCTTCAAGAAGAAATTCGAGACAGCTCATTCAAGCAACTTAATGGCTTACTTAAAAACCCCAGAAAAAGAAGAAGCAGACACACCAAAAAGGAGTAGACTGCTAGAAATAATCAAACTCAGGGCTGAAATCAATTAGAAACAAGTAAAACCAATCTGTAGGCAGTCATTTTGTTTTGATGACGGTGTCCTTTGTTTTACAGAAGCTTTTCAGTTTCATGAGGTCCCATTTATTGATTGTTGCTCTTAGAGCCGGGGCTATTGGTGTTCTGTTCAGGAAGTTTTCTCCTGTACCAATGAGTTCTAGGGTATTCCCCACTTTTTTTTCTAGCCGATTTAATGTGTCCGGTTTTATGTTGAGGTCTTTGATCCACTTGGACTTCAGTTTTGTGCAGGGTGATAAGTATGGATCTATTTTCATTTTTCTGCATGTAGACATCCAGTTGGACCAGCACCATTTGTTGAAGATGCTATCTGTTTTCCATTGTATGGTTTTAGAATCTTTGTCAAAGATCAGGTGTCCCTAACTGTGTGGGTTTATTTCTGGGTCCTCTGTTCGGTTCCATTGATCCACCATTCTGTTTCTATGCCAGTACCATGCAGTTTTTAAAACTGTTGCTCTATAGTACAAATTAAGATCAGGGATGGAGATACCTCCAGAAGATCTTTTATTGTAGAGGATTGTTTTAGCAATTCTGGGTTTCTTGTTATTCCATATGAAGATGAGAATTTTTCTTTCCAGGTCTGTAAAGAATTGTGTTTGTAATTTGATGGGAATTGCAATGAATATGTAGATTGCTTTTGGTAAAATGGCCATTTTTACTATGTTAATCCTGCCAATCCATGAGCATGGGACATCTTTCCATCTTCTCATATCTTCTTCTAATTCTTTCTTCAGAAACTTGAAACTTTTTTTATACAAGTCTTTGACTTCCTTGGTTAGAGTTACTCCAAGGTACTTTATGCCATTTGTGGCTATTGTGAAGGGTGTTGTTTCTCTAATTTCTTTCTCAGCCCTTTTGTCTTTTGTATACAGGAGGGCTACTGATTTTTTTTTTTTTTGAGTTAATTTTGTATCCGGCCACTTTGCTGAAGGTGTTTATCAGCTGTAGGAGTTCCCTGGTAGAGTTTTTGAGGTCACTCACGTATACTATCATATCATCTGCAAATAGTGATAATTTGACTTCTTCTTTTCCAATCTTTATCCCCTTGATCGCCTTCAACTGTCTTATTGCTCTAGCAAGGACTTCCAGAACTATGTTGAAGAGATATGGGGAGAGTGGGCAGCCTTGTCTTGTCCTTGATTTTAGTGGGATTGCTTTAAGTTTCTCTCTGTTTAGTTTGATGTTGGCTATAGGCTTGCTGTATATCGCCTTTACTATGTTTAGATATGTGCCTTGTATCCCTGATCTCTCCAATACTTTAAAAATGAATGGATGTTGGATTTTGTCAAATGCTTTTTCAGCATCTAGGGAGATTATCATGTGGTTTTTTTTCTTTCAGTTTGTTAATATGGTGGATCACATTGATGGATTTCCGTATGATGAACCATCCCTGCATACCTGGGATGAAGCCTACTTGGTCATAGTGGATAATATCTTTGATGTGTTCTTGGATTCGGTTTGCAAGTATTTTGTTAAGTATTTGTGCATCAATGTTCATAAGGGAGATTGGCCTGAAATTCTCTTTCTTTGTTGAGTCTTTGTGAGGTTTAGGTACCAAGGTGACTGTGGTTTCATAGAATGAGTTTGGTAATGTTCCTTCTGTTTCTATTTTGTGGAATAGTTTGAAGAGAATTGGTGTTAGCTCTTCTTTGAAGGTCTGGTAGAATTCTGTGCTGAAGCCATCTGGTCCTGGGCTTTTTTTGGATAGGAGACTTTTGATGACCGCTTCTATTTTTTTTGGGGGGTATAGGACTATTTAGTTGATATACCTGGTCCTGGTTCGGCTTTGGTAAGTCAAATCGATCAAGAAAATTGTCGATTTCATTTAGATTTTCAAATTTTGTGGCATATAGAATTTTGAAGTAAGTCCTAATGATTGTTTGGATTTCCTCAGTTTCTGTAGTTATGTCCCCCTTTTCATTTCTGATTTTGTTGATTTGGGTGGTGTCTCTCTGCCTTTTAGATAGCTTGGCTAAGGGTTTGTCAATCTTGTTGATTTTCTCAAAGAACCAGCTCTTGGTTTCATTGATTCTTTGAATTGTTTTATTTGTTTCCAATTGATTGATTTCAGCCCTGAGTTTAATTATTTCCAGCCGTCTACTTCTTCTTGGTGTGTCTGCTTCTTCTTTTTCTGGGGTTTTTAAGTGAGCCATTAAGTTGCTTGAATGAGCTGTCTCGAATTTCTTCTTGAAGGCACTTAGTGCTATGAACTTTCCTCTTAGCCCTGCCTTCATTGTGTCCCACAAGTTTGGGTATGTTGTGTCTTCATTTTCATTGAGTTCTAGAAAGTCTTTAATTTCTTTCTTTATATCTTCCCTGGCGCAGCTGTCATTTAGTAGCAAGTTGTTCAGTTTCCATGTGTGTGTGTAGGCTTTTTGCTATTTCTGTTGTTATTGAGGTCCAGCTTTATTCCATGGTGATCAGACAGGATAAAAGGGATTATTTCAATCTTCTTGCATCTGTTGAGGCTTGCTTTGTGACCAGCTATGTGGTCTATTTTGGAGAAGGTTCCATGAGGTGCTGAGAAGAAGGTAAATTCTTTTGTGTTTGGGTGTAAAGTTCTGTAAATGTCTGTTAGGTCCATTTGATTCATGACCTCTGTCAGCGACATTGTTTCTTTGTTTAATTTCTGTTCTGTTGACCTGTCCTTTGTTGAGAGTGGGGTGTTGAAGTCTCCCACTATTAATGTGTGGGGATCTATATGTGGTTTAAATTTTATCAATGTTTCTTCAACAAATGTGTGTGCTCTTGTATTTGGGGCATAGATGTTCAGTATTGTGATGTCTTCTTGGTGGAATTTTCCTTTGATGAGTATGAAGTGTCCTTCCCCATCTCTTTTTAGTAATTTTGGTTGAAAGTCTGTTTTATCAGCTATTAGAATGGCTACTGCTGCTTGTTTCTTGGGTCTGTTTGCTTGGAAAACTGTCTTCCAACCCTTTATCCTCAGGTAATATCTATCTTTGTGACTTAGGTGTATTTCTTGTATGCAACAGATTGCTGGGTTTTGTTTACACATCCATTCTATTAGTCTGTCTTTGTATTGGAGAGTTGAGTCCATTGATGTTGAGAGAGATTAATGACCAGTGGATGTTAGATCTTTTGGTTTTGATGCTGGCTCTGGTCATCAGGTTGTGTGCTTGGTTGCTTTTTGTTTTACTGTAGTGTGGTTAATTATTTCCTGTGTTTTCTTGAAAGTAGCTAGCTTTCTTGGTATTTTCCCTTCTAGTATCTTCTGTAACGCTGGATTTGTGTGTAGGTATTGTTGAAATTTGTTTTTGTCATTGAATATCTTGTTTTCTCCATCTATGAGGACTGAGAGTTTTTCGGGGTATAGTAGCCTGGGCTGACATCTGTGTTCTCTTAGGGTCTGCATGATATCTGTCCAGGCCCTTCTGGCTTTCCTAGTCTCTGTTGAAAAGTCAGTTGTGATTCTAATGGGTTTGCCATTATATGTTACTTGACCTTTTTCCCTTGCAGCTTTTATTATTTTTCTTTGTTCTGTATACTTACTGTTTTGATTATTATGTGGCAGGAGGATTTTCTTTTCTGGTCTAATTTATTGGGTGTTCTGTATGTCTCTTTTATTCTTATTGGCCTCTCCCTTAATTTGGGGAAATTTTCCTCAATGATTTTGTTGAAAATATTTTCTGGGCCTTGGAGCAGGGAATATTCCTGTTTCTCTATTCCTATTTTTCTTAGATTTTGTCTTTTTATGTTGTCTTGAATTTCTTGGATGGTCTGTGTCAGGAATTTTTTAGATTTAACATTTTCTTTGACAGATACATCTATTTCTTCCATTGTATCTTCCACACCTGAGATTCTTTCTTTTACCTTTTGAAGTCTATTGGTTATGCTTACCTCTGTAGTTCCTGTTTTCTTCCCTAAGTTCTTTCTCTCCACAATTTCCTCCATTTGTGTTTTCTTTATTTTTTCTAATTCTATCTTCAGATCTTGAGCCATTTTGTGGATTTCCTTCACTTTCACTTGTCTGACTGTATTTTCCTGTTTTTCCATCACTTCTTTCAGCTGTTTGTTTGAACCAACCTCTGTTTCTTTTATTTCATTCAGTGCTTTAAGCATTTCCTTTCTAAATGCCACAAACTGTTTGGCTGCAACCTCCTCTATTTCTTTATGGATGGTAATATTCTGTTTGAGTTTATCTTCCTCTATGTCTTTACGTATCTTATTTGTTTCCTCTGTTATCATCTTCATGAGCATAGTTGTTAAGTCATCTTCTTGGATTTCATTTATGCTGGGGCGTCCAGTGCTACTTGCCCCTGGGTAACTGGGTTCTGGAGATGCCATATTGCTCTGTCTTTTGTTGCTTTTGCTTTTATGCTGGCCTCTACCCATTGGGATATCTTAGGTGTTTGAGCTTATTTCTGGTGGTTCCTGGGGATCCTGTGGTGGAGAGAATCCCCTTGGCAGAAAGCTGGTTTTTCTTGAAGGAAGTCTTCTCAGCTTTTTGGGTATAGTCCCTGGATGGCTGGCATTTTTTCAGGAGTTGCTGCTGCTCACCTCAGGGATAGAGACCTGAATGGTAACTGTGGTCTTTGTTAGTTGAGAGGGTTCTCCTCTCACCCAAGGAAGTCCTGAAGACAGCTGCCCTGATTCTGGGTTTCTTGATGTAAATTTAATGATCAGCTGCTGTGACACAGTTGGAGAGCTGGCGTGCCGCAACTGTTTGTGCCTGTGTCTGGAGCACAGCTCAGTGATGGCGGCTCTGCCTCGCCGGTCTGCAAGACTTTTTCCAGGGAAAGATTGGGTGATTTAAGTTAGTATAGTTTCCTTCCTTCCTTGTGGATTCTCTGGAGACAGGGACTCCCAGTCTCTTTTTTGCCCTAGAGTGCACTGCTCAGTCTCTGCCAGCTACCTGGTACACAGAAACTGCCTGTGTCTAGAGCACAGTTCAGTGATGGTGGCTCCACCCCGCCGGTCTGCGAGACTTTTTCCAGGGAAAGACTGGGTGATTTAAGTCAGTACAGCTTCCTTCCTTCCCTATGGATTCTCTCGTGACAGGGACTCCCAGTCTCTGGTGTTTTTGTGCCCACCGATCAGCCTGGGAAGGTGATCAGGACACGCAGGCGTGTGGCTCTGGTCTGGGGACCTAGTACCTGCATGACCTGGGATCTCTTCTGGGTTCTGGCTGGGGGACCTGAGAGTGGTCCAGACCGATTCCCATGCCGTGGGGGGTTTCTTCTCACCTGTAAAACACAATCGCTGTTGTTTTAGGGCCCAGGGTTCAGTCTCTTGGTCGCTGTACAGGAAATGTTGTCCGGCTCCTCAGACGCCCTATTCTCCTGGCGTAGACATCTTGCCCGCCAATAATTTGCCCACCACTTCTTTTCTTGCTTTGAGGTTAATGAACCCAGGTACTGTACTCAGTCACCATGTTTAGATGCTGTCCTTGCTGGATGTAGCCATTTTAGAGAACCTGTGAGCTCAGAGGCGTTGCTGGTCTCTTTAGGGAGATGTGTTGAGCTTTGGAGTAGGGTCTGGGGTTGCTGCCCTGAGTACTGAGCATCAGAAAGCCTGAAGTTGAAACTGATAGCCAAGGATGATGATAGTGGGTGCCTGAGTTTCGAGTCTCACCCCCAGTACCAGAATGCATCATCTCCAGGTGACATTGAGAGTGGGCACTTTAGTTTGGAGCCTTGCCCCTGGTACTGGAAGGTATCCATACTACAGGACAGTGAGAGTGGGCACATGAGACTGGAGCCACGAGCAGTGGATAGCTGGAAAGTGTCCATGGGACAGTGAAAGTGGGCACATGAGTTTGGAGCTCCATGGGACTGTGAGAGTGGCCTCCCAAGTTTTTGAGCCTCTAGCTGCTGGTACCCAGAAGGTATCCTCAGATGGTGGGATCAGGTGGGTGGCCAAGGGCTGCAGTCCTGCCGGGAAGGTGCTGGGCAACTTTTCCTGGGTTTAGTTGAAATTGGGTTGAGCTGAAATTGGACCCTCATGATTCTTTGTGGGTCTCCTCTCACCAGAGGAACACAGATATTTTGGTTTGGGTGTCCCGAGTACGGTGTGTCAGTCGCTCCGCTTTCACTACTGAGCTGCTGTTCAGATATATCGCAAGGTTGGAACTGCCATCTTGGATCTCCTCCAATTAGTTCTTTTAAAAAAATTTCCACCTTTTTAAAAAATTTTGCCTCTTTCAGAAATTAATTACATTCTAAGACATGAGCTCAATTTTTCGTTCTTTGTTGTTTTGCTTTATTGTAATGAAGTCTTAATATTAATAATGCATTTTTACGGGACTGGGGAGGTAAGTCAGTCAATAGAGTGCCTGTCTAGCAAGGATAAGAAACTGAGTTAGATCTTCAGAACCCACAATAACAAGGGGCTGGGGAGATTTAAGATTTCTAATCTCACTCTGGAAAGAAAGATAAGATGATCCCTAGGGCCCCCTGATCAGCCAGCCAAGTTTATTTAGTGCATTCCAAGTTTATGTACTAATAGACCCTGTCTAAAAAAAGGTGTGTATTAACAGAAGAAGGACACCTGAGGAACAATTCACAAGAGGAAATTACAATTCTAAATATATACCTACTGTATTTAGGCTCACAAAATTTCATAAGGTAAACATTGCTAGATTAAAATCAGAGATTAAACCTAAACAAGTAATTGTAAACTACTCCAATACTCCACCCTCACCACTGCACAGGCAAACTGTATAAAAAATGAATTAAATAAAGTTGATATTAAATAACAATGGGTACCTAATAAACTTCTCTAGAACATTCCCACAAGCCAAAGGACACACCTTCTTTTCAACATCCTATAGAACCTTATCTAAAACAGGTCATCACATTTTAGAACACATTCAAGCTATAATAAATACAGGAAAGCTGGAACAACATCCCTCATCCTATCATATCACAACAGAATAAAGCTAGAAATCAATAGCAAGAGAGATTATTAAAAATATATAAGCTATTGATATCTAAGCAATAAACAGTTATTGAGTAGCAAGTATGTCATTGAAGAAATCAAGAAAGAAATAAAAACACAATATCTAAAGTATATGGGACACAATGAAGGCAGTCCTAAGAGGGAGTTAATAACTCTAAGTGCCTACACTGGGGACTGAAAGACTGTTCAAAGCCAGAAGTGGTGGACAACATTAAGGAAACACTGTTTTGTGGACACAGCAGGGCAGTCACAAATATGACCTCACAACAGTGTGACAATATGCACAAGACCTGCACTTAAAATTCTTTCCCCATTATTTCCACTTTCTTCCTTCACATCATCCGTATTTTGCTATGTCGTCAAGTCCTTCCCCAAAGGACTCAGGAACCATTACAGAAGAAGAGGTAAGGTGATTGTAAGAACCAGACATTGGGGAGATCTAAGAAAAACAGTATTTCTTCAACATGGTAGGAACATCGCTTTCATGAATTCACAGCAGCTGTGCTTACCTGAACGAGACCTGAATAAAAAAGGAGAAGGAAGATTATAAGAAGATGAAGAAGAAGAAGAAGAAGAAGAAGAAGAAGAAGAAGAAGAAGAAGA
>NW_026596079.1:11406634-11420903 GCF_907164565.1 Psammomys obesus
AAGAAGAAGAAGAAGAAGAAGAAGAAGAAGAAGAAGAAGAAGAAGAAAGAAAGAAAGCAAACAAGCAGAACAATAACAAGAAGAACAAGACAGACAGACAAGACACCATTCTAGTATGGAGTCTGCAGGAAATCATGAAGCCCCACTCCTAAGAGACCATTGACAGTTGATAACTTCTGAGGGAGGCAAAGTCAATTTTCTATTAGCATGTGGTTCTTTCCCAGTAAGTCTATCAAGCTGCAGTGGATGGCAGCAAACTCTGACTGTGTGGGCAGCACAATCTGGACTTGGATATGGTGGCTTTAAAAAGTACATAAAGTTTTAGGGCATGAGAAGGTGAAGTGTGGATCTGGGAGGAGTCTGATGGAAGAGTAAAGCATAAATATGATCGAAATACATTGCATGCATGTGTGAAATCCCCAAAAAGTTAATGAAAAGACTGCATTGAAAATAATGACACTCTCAGGGCTGCAGAGATGGCTCAGCCTTTAAAGGCCAGGCTAACAACAAGAAAAAATAAAAATAAAAATAAAACTTCCATTATGTAAATATATCACATTTTCTTTATTCATTCTTTGGTTGAGGGACATCTAGATTGTTTCCAGTTTCTGGCTATTACAAATAAAACCTCTATGGACATATTTTTGCAATTGTCCTGTGGTATGGCTGAGCATCCTTTGGGTATATACCCAGAAATTGTATGGCTGGATCTTGAGGTAGATCTATTCCCAATATTCTGAGAAAGTCCATATTGATTTCTTAGTGGTTGTATAATTTTGTACTCTCACAAGCATTAGAAGAGTATTCCCTTTGCTTCACATCCTTGCCAGCATGTGCCGTCACAATGATCTTAGTCATTCTGATGGGTGTAAGATGGAATCTCAGAGATGTTCTGATTTGCATTTTGCTGAGGACAAAGGACTGTGAACATTTCTTTAAGTGCTTCTCGGCCATTAGAAATTCCTCTGTTGAGATTTCTCTGTTTAGAGCTGTACCCCATTTTTAAAATTGGGTTTTTCTATTTGTTGGTGTTTAATTTCTTGAGTTCTTTATATATTTTTGATATTAGCCCCCTGTCAGATGTAGTATTGGTGAAGATCTTTTCCCATTTTCTAGGCTGCCATTTTGTTCTAATGACAGTGTCCTTTGCCTTACAGAAGCTTCTCAGTTTCATGAGGTCCACAATGGAATAATATAACCCTCCTTCCCCTCGAATAAAATTTATCTGTCTGCTGGCAGTTGATCCTGGAAAATTATTTCCATTCATGCTCATAGGCTACAGAACCCCCAGCTTGTCACTTTTACTCACTTGTTCCTAAGGATCAGTGGCCTACCACCTCAGAATAATGGAGAGCAACATAAAGTCATAAATAAATAAATTAAATAAATAAATAAACAAATAAGTAAATAAATAAATATTATGGCACTTGAAATTTTCCTTGTGCCTTCATGTGTGTATACATATATATGTATATTCACACCAGTGTACGCATGTACCCCACACACTCACAGACAGGCACACACACACACACACACACACACACACACACACACACACACAATTGCCTTTTAAAATAGCTTTCTATGTTTCTAATTCTTGCGTTTTAATAAGCAATGAACTATGTTATTACAACAAAAAAATTCCAAATTCCCAAAGAAGGTAGGAAATTAAATACAGTGTTTAATAATTGTTACTAGAATTACTCATTGTTTACATATCGTAACAAATAGGAATAGAATATACTCATTTGTTTTTGGCTCAATAGCTCATCTTGTATCCCATTTCTTCTCTCTAAGTTTAAGACTTGGTGTCAGTTCTGCAGGAATCCATGAGAGATGTGCTCTTTCAAGTTTTGTGTGTGTGTGTGTGTGTGTGTGTGTGTGTGTATGTGTGTGTGATGATATTACCATCTTTCATCACTTTTGAATGTCACCTGAGCACTGTGGCTGTAGAGGAGAGGGATGTAAACCATAGAATCAGACTTTCTAGATGTGATCCCTAGTTGCACTCTACAGTAAATCAGTTTTTGAATGCCATTTTCAGGTTATTTGTTTTTGTTGAACTGTATTAAATTTATCTTTGCTTACTAGTCTTAAAGCTAGTCATCTTTCTTAAGCCTGTTTGTTCTTAAATTTCCATTTGCATAAACTTATTGCACTTTGAAAATAGACAATTATAGCGTCTTCAAGTAATGTCAGTGCATCTATTACAGTCTTTCTGCAATCAAAACCACAATAAGAAAGCACTTAGCATGTATTTTGTCTTCAATATATATTGCTCTATTAAACCCCAGCAGCAATTCAGGAAGTCTGCAAGGTCAAAAGCACTGCTTCATAGGTCACATATTTCACAAGAGGCAGATGGTTGTAAATGTTGAAAACTTCCCCAAATATAATACAATAGGTTTATCACATTTCCTGACACACAGTTATCAAACACTATTGTCACATTGATCTAAAGAACTTGCAAGGATAGGCGATGAAAACAAGTCACAGAAAGGATTTACTGTAGCAGAAAATCACAGTACTTCTAACAAAATTGACAGAGCTATAGCCATTTTGCAAACAAAATAATTGAAATTATATTGCAAGCACAAACACATATTCTCTGGTTAAGTCATTTACCCCCTACGTGTGAATATCCAAGAACAATTCTTATGTGTTGATTCACTTGTGATTGGTAAGAATGGTCAAGCAAAGTGTTATCGATAACTACTTTATTATAATAACAAAATGAAGCATCACAAAATCTATCTAAGTGAGTGAATAACAGATGTATGCATCATGAAAATGCTTAGCAGCACAACACTGAGCTAGCAGCCATCATGCACAGCAGCCTACAACCCAGTAAAAGTAAACAGCAGAATTAATAACGCCCATGTAGCAGAAAGCAATGCCCATTTAGAAATCTTACAGTTGAGTGATGTAGCATTAGTTTATTTTCAGGGTACAAGTGCCTTCCGAACACGCATGTGACAAGCATGTTCCGTGACTCGGATGTTGCTCTTTATCATCTCACTGGTTTCTTTGGGAAAGCAAAAGGAATTACCAATGCAATGCAATTCATCAAACTCTTCTCATTCATGATAGTTTGTGCATTTCGTAACGCACTACAAAGATTTTCTCCTGTGTTTTCTTCTTCAGTAACATATTTAATGTTTGCCCTTGCATTTATATCCACCTTAAGTTAACTTAGCATGTAGTCTCTGAAAAAGGTTAAGGGTCTCTGTTTTGTTTTGTGAAGTGTACATCTAGTCTTAGTCATTCAAGAACAATTTATTGGATATTAGTGCTATCTCCAGGAATTACCGGATATTCTGTCAATGATCAGTTGACCACATCTATGTGGTTCTACATTTGGGATCTATTCTGTACATCCATTTGCCTCACTGCCTTATGCCAGTTCAGACTTCTCAGAGCAATGTCCCTGGCAGTAAGAGACAGTGGTACTTCACCCTTTAACACATCTTTTCAGTGGGGCAGCTTATTAAACTACAAGGTCAATATTTTTCAAGCCAGCAATTTTACTTTCAGAACTAAAGCAGGGTAATTTCTTTTCCTTTTATAACAATCCATTAGGTATTTTTCACAAATTTTACTTTATAAATTTGTTGGGAAACATCCCCAAGGGGAAACAGAGCAAGTCCAAGAAAAGTAGATGGGCAAAAGAGAATATACTAAGAAACTGGCTATAGCCAGAGGGACTTTACAATGGTATGGGGCTGAACCGTGAGGTCTGATTGCCCTCTTTCCAGTTTGTCTATTGCATGAAGACATGAAACACATAAAAGTTGTTTAACAAGCTTTGTAAGGTAAAAAGAATAATTGTCAACTGATGAGATTATTGATATGTTGTGTTTATTTTCTTATAAATGTTATTTTTCTTTGATAGTGATAGCCAATTGATATGTTGTGTTACTATTTCTCACCAAATATAATCACAATTCACTTGAGTTGATTTTAAAAAGAAACAGGACAGGAGCCTACCACAGAAGGCCTCTGAAAGACTCTACCCAGCAGTGTATCAAAGCAGATGCTGAGACTCATAACCAAACTTTGGGCAGAATGCAGGGAATCTTATGAAAGAAAGAAGGGGAAGATAGTAAGAGCTGGAGAGGACAGGAGCTCTATAAGGAGAGCAAAAGAACCAAAAATTCATGGACTACATCTGAGCAGGGATTCTAGGTTATATCCATACAAGGCCCTTGGTTGGAGATACAGTCTCACAAAAGACCCCTGTGGCCAGATATATTTGGTCAAGGGGAACAGGGACTATTTCTGACATGAACTCAATGGCTGGCTCTTTGACCTCCCCCCCCACCCACCCCCCACACACCCGAGGGGAGGAGCAGCCCTTCTAGGCCACAGAGGAGGACTTTACAGCCAGGCCTGAAGATACCTGATAAGCTAGGGTCAGATGAAAGGGGAGGAGGTCCTCCCCTATCAGTGGCCTTGGAAAGTGGTAGGGAGAAGATGAGGGAGGGAGGGTGGGATTGAGAGGGAATGAAGGAGCAGGATACAGTTGGGATACAAAGTAAATAAACTGTAACTAAAAAAAAAAAAAAAAAAAAAAAAAAGAAAGAAAGAAAGAAAACCAAAAAATCTGGGCTCCGGGGTCTTTTCTGAGACTGATATTCCAAACAAGGACCATTCATGGATATAATCTAGAACCTCTGCTCAAATGCAGCCCATGGCAGCTCAGTATCCAAGTAGGTTCCTTAGTAAGTGGAACAGGGACTATCTCTGACATGAACTCAGTGGCTGGTTTTTTGATCACCTCCCCCTGAGGGGAGAGCAGCCTTGCCAGACCACAGAGGAGGACAATGCAGCCACTCTTGATGAGACCTGATAAGCTAGGGTCAGATGGAAAGGAGGAGGACCTCCTCTATCAGTGGATGGAGAGTGACATGGGAGGAGATGAGGGAGGGAATGGGAGGGAATGAGGAAGGGGGCTATAGCTGGGATACAAAATGAATAAACTGTAATTAATATAAATAATAAAAATTTTAATTAAAAAATGAAGAGAACAGAAAATTATATTTCATTCTCCAGACTATGTCTAAGTTGAGCTCTCTGCGTGTATGCCTGTATGTGTGCATGTGTGGATGTGCCATTCCTTAGATACTGTTCACCCTGTTTTTGATACAGGGTCATTTACTGGCCTGGAACTGACCAAGTAGGTCAGGCTGGCTTGACACGGAACCTCCATCTCTGTGTCCTCACTACCATTATCACTAGCCTGTTCACTATGCCTGGCTTTTTTTGTTTTTTGTGGTGTCTATGATATGAGTTCATTTTTTCTGTACTGCACTTTATCAACTGACCTATCTTTAGCTTTAAAAATAATTTTTAAAAACAATGACTCTTTGAGTATTGGAATATGAGGTAATGTTAAAATTATTATAAGAAGCTGGAGCCCTATAAATCTGTACCATTTGGGTTGAAGATAATGAAAACCATAGCTCCTGAGACACTAATCACCCTGACATGAAATAAAATAATATGGAAATTGATTTTACCCTACATTCTCTTAGGACTTTGTAGATTAAAAGTGAATTTCATATCCACAATTTATTGGCTCTCAATGACAATCATAAGAAGTTGCATTGTTATTTCCCTTTTGTTGGCAACACAATATTGTGTTATTGGATATTTATTATATGAAAAACCCATTTATAATGACTTCAGGTAAATTCAGCCATTTAATCCTCACGACAGTTCTAAGAGATAATCAGCATTTTTTTTTTTTCATTTTGGAAGATGACTAGAAGGCATAGAAATGAAATACCACACTTTATGAATTAAATGAGTCACCATAGTTAATTAACAGTAGAATCAGGATTGAACTTGTCTAGTCTGGTTTTGGAACCTGTATTTGATAGATATGAAGCTGTCACAAGGAAACCACACCCTCACTGTACTACATTTACCTGCATTCTCTGACTTAGAAGTTGCTGGTCTATGAGTTTCTACCACATTTGTCAGGTTCTGAGGTTTCTGCTCAGGGAGAGAATGAATTGCCTTGGAGAATAAAGAGATGAAGTCATAATAGATTCAGTTTATATGCAAATGCACAGCAGTTTGAACAACAGCAACAACAAAGCCCTGTAGAGTTTTATCTTTGCAGTATTACTGTTTTTAACATCCTCTTTTGATGATCTGTATTCATTACACAAAAGATTAAGGGATGTGCCTGTTATCCTGAGCAGAAATGCCTGTATGTCCATGTGTAGTGCTCCCCTTGGCTAAACTGACCTTAACTTCTAATGACACTAGAGGACTGCAGAAGGGATTCATTATGACAGTCTCATGCATGGGTTAACTGTTTCTCTTCTTGTGCGAATCATGGAGTAGAGAGTGATTTTCAAAAAGGGGTGGTCTTCTCTGTATCCCAGACAGAAAAAAACCTCATGCTATCCTTCACAGGGAATCTGCTTCAATAAAACACTTGCTGTTAAAAGATAACTCTCTTTTAATTTTGATAACATGTATTCATTGTGTGTGTATGTGTTTGCACATGTATGTATGAGTGGAGGTGTGGTGACTTGAATAGGTTTGCCCCCCATGGAGTCATATGTTAGAATGTTTGGCCATAGGGGTGGCACTATTAGGAGGTATGGCCTTATTGGAGGAGGTGTGGCCTTCTTGGAGGAAGTGTGTCAATGTGGGGGTGGGCTTTGAGTTTTCCTAAGCTCAGCTATGCCCAGGAAATCAGTCTCATGCTGCCTTTGGATCAAGATGTAGAACTCTCAGATCCTCCAAGCACCATGTATGCCTGCACACTGTCACGCTTCCCACCATGATGATAGTGGACTGAACCTCTTAAACTGTAATCCAGCCACAATGAGATGTTTTATATATAAGAGTTACCCTGGTCATGGAGTCTCCTCATAGTAATAAAACCCTAAGACAATAGGGAAGAGGTAATCTGTGAGAGTTTGTTCTCTCTGCAATTGTAGGTTCCAAGGATCAAATTCTACTTAAAAGCCTTAGTTGTCAAAGGCTGAGCCATCTGTTAAGCCTATAAGTCTTCTACTCATCTACAGTGACAACTGGCATATTACTAGAAAGGTTAGAAGAAAAGGAAAATAAAAGGGAAAGACCCTCTACACCTCAAACATTCTTTGTGCTATTGACTACTTATCAGTAAACAAGTCACCCTTCACAGTAACCCTTCCATTTTTTCTTCCAAACCCTTCATTATATTTTACTCATTGGTTTCCAGTGTTTCTAGTTATGTATTCTTCTCCATGACTTGATTTTGTATTTCAAGAGCTTCCCTCTAATTCTCTGATGATTTTGCTGAACAGCCTCCTGTTCTTATTTTAAATGAGCAGTGTTGTCTTTTAGCTCTTTGGAGGTATTAATTTTGTTTGGACTTCACCATTTAGAGGTCCTGAATTTCACTCTGTGGTGTGAAAACTCTGCGCCACCACATAGCCAGGATGACCATTCCTTGGGTCTAATGATGTGCTCTTCACTTATTCCTAAGGCCTCAACAGCCATTCATTGCCCTCCATATACCTACCATCATCCTGCACTTAATGATGGACATTTGATGGCACAGTCTATGCACTCTTATTTTTCCTTTCAGTCCTTTCCATAATTACATGTACATGCAAATTTCCACCAACCCTCTCTTCAGGACAAGTTAAGCTTCCCCTATGGTGTGAAACAAAATGCTTCCACCTTTAGGTATTGTCAGTTCCAAACCTATACCCACATTTAAATTATTTTTTATGATTATCAAATTATATTTCATATAATTGTCAAATATATATGTATATAATTAGTTTCCAATGTTTCTAGTTTTATTTTATATATATATAAAACTAATTAACTATATATATAGTGTTTTTATTATCTGAATCAAAAGCACTGTAGCCACTTCTACCTATCACAAAATTTCATTCTGTGTATGCTTTGTAGATTTCTACAGCACACATTACATTATGATTCTATCTGAGAAGAATCATTAGAAGTTTTCCATTACTTCTGTGTAGGAGCATTGTCCTAAAATCTTGTTTCAAACTTTGTCTCTGTCTCAGCATTTACTATTCTTGGTCCCTCGGGCCTCAAGTTTCACCATCTAGTTTTTCTGAGAAAGAAATATCCATTCTTCTGTACTGGTAATGCTGGTATGGACTCTAGCTCTCTGTTCTAACTGGCTCTCCACATACTTTCCCTTGACAATTCTTTTCCTCAGCATCTCATCCCAGTCTTTGGTGTGGCTTCACTCCTCCAGTGTTAACTCAGGTGATGTTTCTGGAAATGAAGTAGAGTATCCTTACTTACGACTCTCTTGATGCTCAAATTTGTAATTTTGTTCTGCTTAGCTCCAGCAGTCACTGCTTCAAGTTCTATTTTCTCAAAATATCTGTATATCTGTCCTTGACTGTTTCTCCAACTATTTCTTCTTTTGTTTTCCCTTTTAGTTATTTTTTACATTTTAAAATTTTGTGTGTAGTCATGTGTGTCATGATAAATACACAAAAGTCAGAAGATAACATGCAGATTCAGTTCTTTCCTTCCAAAATGTAGTTTCCAGTCATTGAACTTGGTTATTAGGCTGGGTGACAAGGACTTTTACCTACTAAGCCATCTCCATGGCCTTTCTTTACCTTTTTATATTTCCATGTTTTATAAGCATTATTTAGGATTAATGAGATGCCTCATTGTATAGTGCTGGCCACCAATCCTGATGACTTGCATTCTATTCCTAAGACCCACTGGCAGAAAGAGAGAAACATTTTCTGAAAGTTTACACACACACACACAAATTAAATATATGTTTAAAGCATAACAAAATTACTGTTATTTTAGGGAGTCTCAAGAAGTGAAGATTTATGTGGCTAGTTTTTTCTATTGAAAAGAAAAATCTATCCTATTTTAAATGATATAAATGTATCAGCAACATAACAACACAAAGACTTAGAGAAAAACTTTACAATTGATACATGCTGCTGAATAAAGTGATGTCTTTACAGTGACAGTTCCTGTTGTGTGCCTTATTAATTTCCCCACAGATGAATATAAACCTGTAGAGATTATGTCACCCTCAACTACGCATCTAGGATTCCGTGTTAGAGTAAATTAAAGATTACTATCCGTACTTCCTATTACATCCATCTTTAGGTCACCACAGAGAAAGCAAAATAATGTTCAGTGAGCTGGAAAATGCATACAAACAGGCACACACAGGCATATGTGCACAAACACATACACACACTCACATGCAGGCACATGTGTATTGATTCTGGTTATCTGGGGAGCAAATGCTCCTAGATGTGAAAGGGATTTACCAGAGACACACCTGTGAAGGAGACATGGAAGATATGGAGATGGCAGAAGAGCTGTGAGACTACACTACAGGCTCATCAGCTCTGGAGAGGATGGAGAAAGCATCCAGACAGCTAAGCAATTAAAATAAAAATACTAAGTAGATAGAGTCCTTGACACAATCCTTAGCTATCTGACACAAGAGTCTTTCTGTTGTGCTTAGTCAGTGTTCGACTTGACCTGAGTACAGATATTCTGATATATATAATAATTAATATTATATATATAATATATATATATCTGATATATATATAATAATTAATATAGAAAGAATGGGTGATAAAACACCCATTCTCTGTGAAGAAGACATTTGAGGGGCATATTCTCACAGCTGTTCAATATGACAATAAAAAAAAACAGATAGTACAGGTGTTATGTACAAAATTAGATAATCATCACAAACCCATCAAGAATACCTTGTCTCCCTTCTGCCGTTCCTCACGTTCTTTACAGGCTACATTGTCTGAGATTGCAGTTAAGACTTGGTAGCTCTGGTGTAGGCTGCTTTTCTCACTGATTGCTTCATTCTCTGTCTTGGCCATATTTTGCATCAAAATATCTGTGAGAAAGAACATCTGGCACCCGGCCGAGCAGCATGTATTTTTAGCATTGGATACGCTGCAGATGTTAAGTGGCGTTTTCTTTCCTTCTTTCCTACAGTTCTCTGCTTTGCACAACACAGGGATTTGCCATACTCCTCATATCTTCTTCACTTCCAGTCAGACGTCCTTTGTAACTCTCCACTGGAATGTTCTCTTGATGGATAATCTGGACAACACTATTAGAAGGAAGATCGTGAGAGAAATATTGATATTTTGAGGTTGATTTACATTATTTAAAAGTGTGTTTTCATCATGTCATCCATGAATGGAGCACAGTACACCATGTGAGAGTCCAGAGAAGTCTGTCCTTTGTTTTCTGGTGTGGATCTTTACATTGCAGTCACCTGTTTTCTTGTCTCTTGCCCTAACTAGACTGTTGGTACCTTGAAGTCAAAAACCTGTGTCTCACTCTTCATGTTGCCCATATCACTGAGCACAATGCCTGTAGGGAGCCTGTCTTTGGTGCTTGCTGAGCAATTAGGAAATGGATAGGTAAGTAAGTTCAGCCAATGAATGTTTAAAGCTTGTCCTCTCCTACTTCCACAAGGACTCTTAAGATATTGGCCAACATTTATCTTGCTCTCAGGACATGTTTTTGCATAGGGAATCTCTGGCTCTTAAAAAACATTTAACAACAACATATATACTTGATCAACGGTTCTGTTCCAGACCCTCTTCAAGGAGCTAAGGATACCTTACGGAATTTACATGCCTGGGCTTTGCTATTTGATGTTCAGCTTTTAGCTGGTAGACAGAAGCGTGGAAAAATGTCAGCTGTGATGGATGTTGTCAAGAGCAAAGTTTACATGTTGCATTAGTCGCAGGTGATGTTTGCTAAGTTCTTCCACTTGTTGTTATGGATGGATGACAGCGCATCTGGATGCGCTTGCAGGCTGATGTGGGTCACAGATCGTTTTGATTAACTCAAGGTGTGCAGTATAAGTCACACCTTTGGGTGGAAGCTTTTAGAGCCCACAACCAAGCCTGATGACATGAGTTTGATCACCATCAACACTTCCCACAAGGAAGTAGGAGAGAACTGACTCTTGGAATTTGTCTCCTGCCCTTTGTGGGCATGTTGAGGATACACATAAGCCTGCAACCCAACCAAACCACACAATAAAAACTAAACTTAACAATAAAAGATAATTTTAAAATTTGAGTCTGTACTGAACACATAGATATTTTTCTCATCATTATTCCTTAAATAGCACAACATGGCAACTATTTATGTAATATTTATCTTTATTAGGCATTATCAGTCAAATAGAAATGGCTTAAAATATATGTGGGACTCTGGAAAGATCATATGTAAATACAATGTAATTTAAATGAAGGATTTGACATCTTCAGCTTTTGATATTGTCGGGGGATACTAGAGACCAATCTCTTTAGATATGAGGTAACTGTGCATTGTTGCATGTATGTTTACACATGTTGCATGTTTACATATCATATCTATAGAAGGTGAAATGGTCATTTCAGGATTCACCTTGGAGATATGGGTAAACAGATTGGCTATTTTCTGTGTTAGCTTTATGTTACTGTAACTAATTACCTAAGATGATGAATTAATGAGAAAGAAAGGTTTATTTGGGCTTACAGTTTTAGAAAATTTAGTCAAAGTTCCCTGGTTTCCTGTTTTTGTCCTGTCACAGCGTAGTACATCACAGTGGGTACTTGTAGTAGTGGAAGCCTTTTCATTTCATGGTAGCTGAGAAGCAGAGAGAAAGGAAAGACAAGGGTTTCAGTATCCTCCCCACACATTAATAGTGGGAGACTTCAACACCCCACTCTCAACAAAGGACAGGTCAACAAAACAGAAATTAAACAAAGAAACAATATCTCTGACAGAGGTCATGAATCAAATGGACCTCACAGACATTTACAGAACTTTACACCCAAAAACAAAAAAAAATTTACCTTCTTCTCTGCACCTCATGGAACCTTCTCCAAAATAGACCATATAGTTGGTCACAAAGCAAGCCTCAACAGATACAAGAAGACTGAAATAATTTCTTGTATCTTGTCTGATCACCATGGAATAAAGCTGGACCTCAACAAAAACAGAAATAGCAAAAAGCCTACACACTCATGGAAACTGAACAACTTGTTACTAAATGACAGCTGGGTCAGGGAAGAAATAAAGAAAGAAATTAAAGTCTTCCTAGAACTCAATGAAAATGAAGACACAACATACCCAAACTTATGGGACACAATGAAAGAGCATCTTTCAATGGAGTTTTTCCTCCCAGGTCCCACCCCCTAAAGGTTCCATCACTTCGAACTTTCAAAGCATAGATCTTGTGAAAATATCCCCTATATGAATCCTAGTTTTCAAACAAGCACATTCTTCTTTTACTTTTTTTTTTTTGTTTTGTTTTGTTTTGGTTTGTTTTTTGTTTTTTAGATTTACTGTAGGCAAGTAAAAAAAAGTGCTGTGTGAATTGGTTACATTGCTAAGTAAAGTAAAATTCAAGAAACAGTGACATTAAGGGATGAGAAGGATGGAATGAAGACAAAAAGGCAGGAGTCATGAAAGACCACACAAAGCTAGTTGTCTTTCAATTTTCAGTCCAGACACAGTGTTTTCTTTTGTTTGTAGATAAGAACACAAAACATGTAATTGGTAGTGAAAATATAAAATCCTAAGCAAGACCGCATAGTTTAAGAATGGCCAGTTTAGGAGTTCATCAAGATGGACAAGTATTTGAGTGATTGTATTAACTTATCTGGGTGATGTTTTATTTGTGAGTTTTTTAAAATTTTTAAATATAAACTGACAAAAGTGAGCCAAGACACATTTAGACTACAAGTCCCTTCTCATCAGTGGTTTTTTGAATTTAGTATCAATAAATCTACATTCAGTAATACAGTTGATGAAAAAATTGTTTGGCAAAGTCTAATGGGCATACACTACTTTTCATTGGGAAGGAAGAGGGTGAAATTGTGGCTGTGCTCAAAGTCCCTAAGGACAGACACACAACTTACTCAAGAATTAGTTTATTTAATTTTCAAAATCTGATGAGTCAGATAATAGTAGCTTATTTATACAGACCAGTGAACTGGCAGAGAACTTGAAGTGACCTTGATTATGGAGCTGCTGGTGGAAACCTCAGTATAATTAAAATTGAAAGGTGTTTAGTATAAATCAGAATGTGTATTGAAGAAAACTTTAAAAATATAGAAAAGTAGAAACACGTCTGGCTGTAATCTGAGTGTCATCAGGAAACATAGTCCTCAGTGTTGTAACATAGTCAGAAGGAAACTAAAGGGCAAGATTATCAGAGTTTGAGTGAGAAAATTCAAAGCAGGTAACCTGGAGATCTGGCAGCTCCTTGGGGTTTATGAGAACATTAGTTCTCACAAACGTTTTAAATTTCAAACATTCTGGTGATGTTTTAATTTTGACTGGAGAGAGGGCTTAGCTCATGCCCTTCTTTGTACCTTTACATTTCTAGGAACCAATGAATGTTCTCATAAATCAACTAGACAGAAATCAGCATGCCAGCACAGAAAATTATGTGTATGTCTTACCAAGAAGAATCTTTGAAACCTGAGTTTCTTCAGTATCTTCCACTGGCTAGAGAATAGGCTTAATCAATAACATCAGATGGATATTAGCACAAGGCTCATTTCCTGTTTGATATACAGGCAGGGTTTGGCTGATCACAGATTCCTGAGTCAGTGGAAGTTATATCTGAATTCAATCCCACAACATCCTAACATCAATGTAGAAGAGATCAGAGTGAGTTCTTAACTTCAATGACAAGGATGCAATTTTAGAAATGGAGCCACTAGCAGCCCCTCCAGTGTTTTCAGCAGGTCGACAATGATCCAAAAGTCACAATACTTGTAAGATAATTAAAATTCTTCATGCAATAAAGACACATTTACAGTTTTCCATCCAAGGAGCACTGGATGATAATCGCATCCAAGGACTACAACATGGCAATCACATAAAGGTATTATCAGAAAGTTTATCATAAATATATAGTGGAGTGATTTTTAATTATGATCACATTAAGCTTGTATGCAGGAAGAGTAGAGAACTTGTGTGGCCTTGGACTATAACTAAGAAAGTTAATTAATCAAAATACTTAACCATTATTGCATTGTGATCTGATACTGTTTGTTAGAGTCAAGCATATGGGCACATTCCTAGGCTCTCTTCCATAAGCCTGCACCTCTTATCACAGGGAAACCACCTATCTCTTCAAGGGAGTCTGTACTTATATATTAGAGGAAATATGATGTCATTTCAATTTTTTTTTCTTTTCTTTTCTTTCTTTCTTTCTTTCTTTCTTTCTTTCTTTCTTTCTTTCTTT
>NW_026596079.1:11420913-11508280 GCF_907164565.1 Psammomys obesus
TTTCTTTCTTTCTTTCTTTCTTTCTTTCTTTCTTTCTTTCTTTCTTTCTTTCTTTCTTTCTTTCTTTCTTTCTTGAGACAGGGTTTCTCTGTGTAATTTTGTCCTGGAACTCACTCTGCAGGCCAGGCTCACTTCAAACTCAGAGACCCACCTGACTCTCCCTCTTGAGTGCTGAGAATAAAAGTGTGGGCCATGACCACCTGACTTTGAAACAGCTTTTTGAACTTCCACATAATATCATTAATAGTAGCTATTTATGAATTATAAGTCACTGTAGTCATTTTGGTCCATCAGAATGAAACGCAACACTTAGAATAGCAAATTCTTCTGGGTCTTCTAGCAATGATGAACTCAGGATGGCCTTTAGTTCCTTCAGACTGTAGCCCACAGAATGAAAGAAAATGTATCAAATCTCTTCTTTGGAAGATGAACTGACTTGAACACTGAAGACAAAACAGAGGGATGATGATGTAGAGTTAGGAAACATGAATTCAATATCCTATCTCTGGTTTGACCATGTATAATTTCTGTGCCAAAGTTTCTTCACCACAAACATTGGGATGTTAAGTTTATTTATCAAAGTACTGTTGTGAGGAAAACATTTAAAGGAAACAATAAGCACTCAGAATAGTGCTGCCATAAGTTGAGCATTTCACAGTATTGCTACACAGTCATAATATACATGGGCATATGATTCAGCTCTGACATATGACTATGACAAAGAGGAGATGATGCCCACAATCTAAAGGCAGCAAATACCAAAGAAGAGTGTTAGGACAAAGGTAAAATTTAAGATAAAAGCAAT
Source organism: Psammomys obesus (assembly GCF_907164565.1). Lineage (NCBI taxonomy): Eukaryota > Metazoa > Chordata > Mammalia > Rodentia > Muridae > Psammomys > Psammomys obesus. The sequence continues at coordinate 11,421,719 of NW_026596079.1, forward strand.
TTATTGGATGTGTTTGGGAATAGCATTCTCAGGACCTGGAAAAAAATTGGAAGAGAATTGGAAGAACTTCAAAGAGATTAGTCTTTTGGCTAGAATAACTCCAGTATAAAGGAAAAAACAAGCAAATATCTGAAGCTCAGGAAGGTCACTGTGGTTCCTAAGTTTCTGAGCTATTGGAATAGTACAAATGGAGAGCTGAGACTTGAACCCTAGATGGTGTAGATATCTCTCAACTAAAGGGGCTCCCAGTGAGCCCTTGCATGCAAGCTTGTATACTGCTGCAGGTTTTCTCTCCCCAGACAGATTCTAAAAGGTTGGTGTTATCTGGATCTAAACTAGATTATGTTCCTCTGCCACCAAAAAGCCAGGCAGTTACCAGCGAGTCTTTCACCAAAGAACAGAAACAAGGATCTCAAACAGGCTACTCAGATACAGCAACAGATTAAAGTACAACTGTATTGTTGCCAGCAGGGATATTTAAACAATCAGATGCTATTTTCCAAGGCTGGGAGCAGGTTCTGACTCTAAAATTTAGGCAGTAGCTTTATTTATTTATTTACTTATTTATTTATTTGTTTGTTTGTTTGTTTGTTTTGGTTTATTTTAGTTTTGCTTTTAGTTTTGTTGTCTGGCTGAGTGCCTCTCTTCCTCTGTCTTGCACTCAGTGGCTAGGCATGCCTATGTGAATATCAAACTGGTAACATGTGAATCTATCTCACTCTTTCTAAGAGCAAGAGTGCAGTATACTTTTCAGTTTCATGAGGTACCATTTATTGATTGTTGATCTTAGAGCCTGTGCTGCTGGCAGCTCAGTGTCCAAGTGGGTGCTCTAGTAAGGGGAACAGGGCTGTTTCTGACATGAACTCAGTGGCTGGCTCTTTGACCACCTCCTCCTGAAGGGGGAGCAGCATTACCAGGCCACAGAGGAAGACATTGCAGCCAGTCCTGATGAGACCTAATAGACTATGGTCAGATGGAAGGGGAGGAGGACCTTCCCTATAAGTGGACTGGGGAAGGGGCATGGGTGGAGAAGAGGGAGGAAAAGTGGGATTGGGAGGAGATGAGAGAGGAGGTTACAGCTGGGATACAAAGTGAATAAATTGTAAATAATAAATAAAATTAATTAATTTAAAAAAAGAATACAGTAGGCTAAGCTTAGATTTTCACGACAGTGTAGTGACTGTCAGGTGTCCAGGATCAGGACAGCGATCTAGCTAATTTTGGAACTAATGAAATTGTGCTTTTACAAAGTCATTGTCTATGTGTGTTGTGGTTTTTTTCTGTTTCTCTCTAGCTCTCCAAAGCCCTTCCTTATTCTAAAACCCAGAGTCAGTCATTTCATTAAAAGGTTTTTCCAGTTGTTCTTGCACTCAGATGAATACTTAACTCCCTTCTATAGAATTTGGAGCTCTCCGTATCGAATTTAGAGTGGTGTTTATGTCCCAGACTTCAGCCATCATCATTCCTCATACCTACCTTCTCTTCCTATGACTGGTTGTTCCAGACTTGCATATATTTGTGTTTCAGAACAAAGGCATCTGTCTGCCCTGCCCTACAACCTACACACACAGTTTTTGAGGGCTCATTCTACCTTCTCACTACTCTTGGCTTCTACCACATTCCATTGGTTTCCTTCTTTCCATTTGCCTGAATGTTCCATCAAAGCAAGGGCCCCACTTTTTTATGGGTCTCCTTCAAAACTCTGTCCAGGGCCTAGAAAAGCAGCTGCTAAATAGAGCAGGTTTTCTTTTTCCTAAGTCTGTGTCTGTTCCCGTGTCTGCCTGGGAAGCTGTATTTTTCTCTTTCTTTTACTTTTTTCTTTGTGTCTTTCATCTCGCTCCTCCCCATCCTCCCCTTTCCTTTCCTTACTCGTTTTAAAAATTAAATATGTATATGCGTAACAACCAAGTGCATTTATTGTGATATTTTATACACAGTTCATTAAATTTGCATTATATTTGCCATTCTGCAACCCTAACTCATCATGTCAATAATATTTACCCTTTTGTTCTTATGTAAAATAAATAGGCATTCGTTTAAATCTATGCTGTACACATGAGAAATCTTGCAACAGTTTGCCTTTCTTATGTTACCCTTTACCCCCCTAATCCCCCATTTCTCTTTTTAGACTCCTAGTTTAGATTTATTATCTTTTCTCTTTATAAGTATTGAAAACTCATCTCATCTCTGGCAAGTCAAAACATTTGGTTCTCCTAGTCAATGACTCAGGGTCCATAAAAGTAATGGTATTCTGTTATCTCTGGGAATGTTTTTGAAAATAGTCGCAAAAGGCAATCAATTCTTTTTTGGGGAATAAATAGTTAACTTACTATCTTTAGACACCCAACACCATTTAGTTCATAGTTGAAGATGAGACTCTCTCTGCCACCACATCTGAAATGACTCATGTCAATAAATGACTGACAGCTTATTCTCATTTTGCAAACAACCCAGTAAATGAAAGTAAGACTTTTGAAAAGCAGCATAGTTTTGATGAAAAGGAATTTTGGAATGACAAGAATGGGCAACTGCAATTAAGAATGCCACAACTTATTCATCAGCTTATAAACTTATTCATCACATTATAAACCTTCCGTGTGTCAAGATCTATATCTACCTTCCCCATTACCCTAGTGAGAAATGTTATGTCTGGTTTTCAAGGAGTTCATAATTAATAGGCAAGCTCAGTGGTGGACTCTGCAATCATAACACAATGTCCTGATCCCTATCCTAGAAGCTGTCCAGAAGAGAAGCTGGTTTTGAATGTATAGATTCTTCCTGTCACACATGGCACAACATTTCAAAGCTTCCCAGGTCATTGTCTTCATGTCAAATTGTCAGGCAGCACAGTGTGCTTTCCTGGACCTTAGCAATTCCCTGAGACTGAATACAAGCTCTCTTGTCACCAACTTATTCTAAGAAATTTAACAAGCAAATGTATTCTGTATTCCCTTATTAAGCATCACATGGGAAGATTGCTTGAGATATGCTGGAGACCTCAGTCTCCACACACTGTTGTTTTGATATGCAGCTGAATCCCTTGGTGTACAGCAACCCAGCGTCCTATTGGCATGATTCTCTTATTCTCAGTTTCTTCAAATGACCTCTTTATTATCCATTAGTCATTAATAATCTTCTCTGTGTGAGATATATTCTTATATTTTCTCTCCTTTTATCTGTACTTATTTCTTCCCTTCCTCCTCGCCTCTCTCTTTTTCCCCTTTGACTCTATTTACTTACATTCCCACTCTCCCAGTCTTCACAGAAAAGAAATTGTGGATTCTACATGTCCAGTATATTTCTAAGACACACCCACTCATCCTAACCTACTGCTCATACATGTGAAAGCCTGGTGCGCATTGCTTTCATATTGGTTTGCAGCTTGCATCTGGTAAGGTTGCTGCCAACAACCAAATAAACACAGGGTGGGCTGCCAAAAGTAAGTCGTGGTAGCTGACCACTGGTAACTGAATCAATCAAAGTCAAGGTAATGTACTACAAGTTTAAAGAAAGTATGCCTTGGGAGGTTTGCCCTAGAGACTGAATTCAAAGCCTAGAAGATGCTTGACCAACCTTAACCCAAAGATTAGGCTGCTGTTTTAATTTGAAATCGTTCCTTTAGAATTTCATTTGTGATATGTATATATATATATATATATATCCACAATATATATATAATTATATATATATTTATATATATAATTTTTACTCCCTCTCTCCTCTTTTCTCTTCTATCAAAGTCATTATCTGTTCTTTAGTTATAGTTACAGAAGGCCTACTTCAAGACAGTGTCTTCTAGGCATGGCAGGAAAGCTATTCATGAAATCTCATGTTTGCCTAAACAATGCCTATGCAATGACAGCACCACTTGACAAAAGATTAGTTTTTAAGTAATTATATAGGTTTCAATAAATGTTGGGTCACTAAATTTAAGAAGTCAAAAAAGGATGTAAGGAATAATAATATACATTCCTAATGAACAGAACAGAGTGCCGTCCACAAGTTGGTGCTATTGGCTTCCAGCTTTCTTTATCTAGTTGTTTTATTGCTTTTGCAATTATTAAGGTTGCAGAGAGGAGTCATTTTCTCGTGCACATATAAAACATTTTGGTTAAAGATAAAGTTCAGCTGACTTGTGTCTTAGTCTCTTTTGAAACATTGCTCCACTCCAAATCCTCACATACTACTTGAAAGACACATTGTTTGAGTTTAATGAGTTGTTTCTCTGTTTTCTTCAAATTACACATTTTTCATATACAGGTATATATAAGCACACAAAAATAAAATTTGTATTTCATGTGTACTTTTTTGTAATCCATGTTACATCTTGCTGTTGCTTTATTAGATGTGCAATTACTACTTGAGGAACTTCTCTAGCAGTTACAAGTAGACATGGTTAAATTCTTTAACCATCTAACCCTATACAACACTCACTAGATTTTAGTCTGTTCTCTGTTGTTTTTTTATATTGTTTCTAATTTTTCCCAGTCCAACAAGCTCCCAGCTGTATTGTAAGGTTCTTTTATGCTTGTCTTTAGAATAGATACCACAAAGTATAATTACCAGATCAAGGGGAAACATTCTTTGATTTTAATCAACAATATGTGAGAATGTTCTATGTTGGAGAAACAACAGGAGGCTTGAATATTCTTAAAAGATAAAATTCGGTAGGCTAGAGGTTAGATCTATTATTTTCAGATAAGAACTGCATCAAACAATGACAGAATTTACCACAAAATAATTTGTATGGGAATCTTAAGAGGTTCATTTTTTAAAAATATATTAATTTTGGATGCTCAAAAATTTAAATGGAGTTTAGCCTTCTGGAGCAAGAACTTAAAATTAGATGCTATAGCTACTGAAATCTATCATCATTCTTTTCTGTTTCCAAGCAATGCAAGCAAGGAAGATGCTTAAACTAATCCTTTCATTCAGATCAAAATATCCTGGGATGCTTTCAATACAGTAAAGAGGAAAGGTTCCATTTTTCTTCCTTCCTTTTTTCCTTTCTTCCTTTATTTATATATTTATACTTTTAATTTTTTGCTGAAAAATATTAACACTAGCATATACAGTATTATGCTTCATTGTGGCATTTTCACACAACATTTATTCTCATTGTTTCTCTTTCTCATCCCCTGACTTCCCATTATGCCCTTCCACACACTGCTGTTGAGGCTGTGGGGGAAGTGAAACCGTTACTCATTGACAGTAGGAGTGTAAACTAATATATCCATTATGGAGGTGAGTGCAGAATATCATCACAGAATTAAAACTACATCTTCCATATGACCCAGCTCTATCATTCTTGAACATGTACCCAAAGGACTTTATATACTCCTAGAAAAAGCATGCATTTCTGTGTTTATTGTTAAAGTATTCCCAGTCATAAGAAAATAGAATTAGCCTAGATGAGCAACCACCCAGAAAAATCCCCTTTTCTCCCAAAGCTAAAGCAGATCACCTGTATTCTCTCTCTGCTCTTGGCTCTGCCTCCAAGCATCCTTCATAATCTCCAACAAGGAACCTCAAAAAAGTATCAGTATGGAGTCTTTTGAAACCCAGTGACTTAATCTAATATTATCGTTTGGTGAAGATGCTAGAATACAGATCAATGCTGTGATCTCAGATAAATGGTAAACACACACATATGTATGCTAAGACTTATCAGAGATTATCTATACTTATTTTCTATGCTTCACTATTCCAAGAAGTTCAAAAAGTGCTTTGATTCAGGACCAAACACACTGAAATTACCCAATAGCCACAATTTTAGGGAAGACAGGTATTCTGGTTTTGTTCATCAAGAAAGAGTTGATTCACAGTGATAACCAACCATGGATCTGACCTCATTGGAACATGAATGATGAGATATTGCTTTGTAGGAAATAAATTTTAAACAGAGAAAATTTTCCCTGATACTTGTTTCTATATTCTACCAACAAATGACAAAGTACCAGATGGGAAAGATGGGCTCCAGGCCCCACACCTTACTGAGAAGCTATTTGTAGGTGACAGTTGCTGGGGGAGAGAGAACCACTCTTCTTCAAATTTTATTTTTAATTAAATATTACATCATCTCCCCCTTGTCTCCTATTTAGTTCACCTCCCTTTCAAATACATAGTTTCTGTTTTTTCTTTAATTATTATCATTAAATACATATAGAAATTAATAAACATATGAATACAATGTATTGAGTCTATTTAATATTGTTTATATCCACTAGTAGGTTCCTCGTTCTCCAGTCAAGGGCTCCATACTGATGAACGTATGGCAACACTAATTTGATGGAAAGGGTTATTTTTCTTAAGACATGATGTTGGGAGGGGGAAATGTATTGGGTGATATATGGAAGAAAATGGCTGGGAAAGAAATTGGGATAATTTTATTTTGTTGTATATATGTATGGCATTCTCAAGAACGCATAGTACTTTTAAAAACATGACCCATGAGTAATTTATCTTTTAGAGGGGCCATGAGGAGCTTCTATTGAGAATAATTAAAAATTATAATTTTATACATCTCCTCAGCTTCCAAAGATTGTTACTATTTCAAATTCTGGCAGAAAGGTTTAACAAGGATTCTTTAACATATTTCCATGATGCACTTTCCAGGACATGAGCCCCAGTGGTGATTCTAAACATCTTTCTAAGATACTATGCTACTGTTTTAGTATATTTCTTCTAGAAATACCCCACAACGGTACCCACATAGATGGAAAAACTAAGTCCACATGGAAGTCTATGCAAATGAAGTGTTTCCCTGTAAATGAAGAACTGCATATTTATCTGAAAACAATATTTTTAGAGTCTAAATGTTACTTGATAATGCCTCCCAAAGTGTCTCAGAGTGTGTGCTGTAAGTGCTTCCTAGGTGGTTCTAATTAAGCATCTACTTAGCAGTGGGTGAAGCATATGCTTGAGTTCTTTGATTGTCTAACTGAAGAGTTTTAGGCACATAGGTTTTCACTATATATATATGCAAATGTTAATATTTTTCCTGTGTACCAGGATGTGGAAAATGCTGGAAAATCAGAAGAATGTGGTAAAAGCTATTTGCAGACTCTGCTCTATGTTTAGTTCAGGCTACCCTGACTCAGCCTGGAACCCTCTACAATGGCACAGTTGCTTTCCTGTTATACAGTTTTTACTTTGAATTGAAGCATTGCTTCCTAAAAGGAGGAGGGAAGAAGATCACCAGACTCAGGTAGCTAAGGAAATTCATGGGGTTCAAGAAGTTAATACAACTTATCAGTCTTTAAATAGTAAGAGCTGGAGGGGACGGCAACTCCACAAGGAGAGCAACAGAACAAGATAATTTGAACACAGGGAACTTCCCAGAAAATCATACTCCAACCAAGGACTATTCGTGGAGATGACCTGGAACCCCTGCACAGGTGTAGCCCATGGCAGTTCAGTGTCCAAGTGGGTTACATAGTAATGGGAAGAGGGACTGCCTCTGACTTAATCTGATTGGCCTGCTCTTTGATCACTTCCCCCTGAGGGGGGGAGCAGCCTTACCAGGCCACAGTAGAGGACAATGCAGCCACTTTTGATGAGAACTGATAGACTAAGATCAGAAAGAAGAGGAGAACCTCCCCTATCAGTGGACTTGGGGAGTGCCATGCATGCAGAAAGGAGAGGGAGGGTGGGGTCGGGAGGGGAGGAGGGAGGGGCTTATGGGGGGATACAAAATGAATAAAGTGTAATTAATAAAAAAAAAAGAAAAAAATATTAGCAATCTTAGGAGGCTAAGAAAATAACAAGACTCACAAGGATCTTCCACCAGGTTATATAAGCAGTAAGAAATTACTCTGGGGGAAGGTAGATCTTACTACAAATTGTGTAGTATGTTTAGGAATGCATCTTTTGTGGTTTGTTACCCATGCTAGTGTGGGCATTTTGATGATGAAGTTGCCTGTGTGTCCCCTATGCTTCTGTCAATAAATAACATAAGTAAAGTCATTAGATCACCAAACCAAACTCAAGTGGAATATTTTCTTGTTGTTGGATATTTGCTTTCTTTTCCTTTGGTCTGTTCTTAGTGCCTTATCTTGAATGAATGCCATATGTTCATGTCTCCCCAAGAATAAAAATAACATATTTCCTCTCCACCTTTAAGTTCAGACCCCCTTTTTCCTCTGATTTCAACAGCTTGCTTCACTTCTATAATCACAGATTCTCTTAAAATACTATCTTACAGAGTTAATTTTCAAATGTCATGTCTTAGCCTCGTTCTTTTTTTCTCAACCTGGAAAGCTAAGGTGTAGGATTGAACTTCTTGACTCCAATACCTCTTCGTCTTCATCTGTTTTCTCAATGGCTCTCCTCTAGTCCAACTTCTCATTCTCAATTTCTTTGACCGTTGCCACTGCCATCTTCTCTTACATATTGTAAGTCTCAAATCTATCTTCGGTATCCCATGGTTTTCTGCTTGACAGATACTAGTTTCCTCTTAAAAAGATCTTCCAGTACCAGTAACTTATTTTAGATAAATTCCAAATTCCTTAGCAATCAAGACCCTTTTTACAACTTTTTCTCTCATGTAAATTTTCAAAATGATAACTGTGCCTTTCTTCATTCTTTGGCCTTTCTCTCTGCCTATTCACCTCACTGTTACCTACACTCCTCCTTCCAGAGAGTAAAGATCCATTTCTCATTGTGAGTCAAACATTATCTATGTTGTTTCTTCTATGCAGCTAGTTCTGATGAGAGCAGATAAGCTAGGGTCAGACGGAAGGGGAGGAAGACCTCCCCTAACCATGGACTTGGAGAGGGCCATAGGAGGAGATGAGGGAAGGTGTGGTTGGAGGGGAGGAGAGTAAGAGCTACAGCTGGAATATAAAGTAAATAAACTGTAATTAATATAAAAAAACAAAAATTTAAAAATTTCTCCTTGTTTTCCTTACACCATACTATCATTGCCTTAAAATGAAGTTAACTTTTTCCTTTTGTTTTTTTTATATTTTATATTAATCACAGTTTATTCATTTTGTATCTCAGCTATAGCTCCCTTCCCCATCGCCTCCCAATCCCACTCTTCCTCCTTCTTCTCCTCCCATAAACCTCTCCAAGTTCACTGATAGGGGAGGTCCTCCTCCCCTTCCATCTGACCCTAGCCTATCAGGTTTCATCAGGACTGGCTACATTGTCCTCTGTGGCCTGGTAAGTCTGCTCCCCCCTTTGGGGGAGGTGATCAGAGAGCCAGCCACTGAGTTCATGTCAGAGACATTCCCTGTTCTCATTACTAGGAAACCCACTTGGACGCTGAGCTTGCCATCTGTGCATGGGTTCTAGGTTGTCTCCATGCATGGTCCTTGGTTGGAATATCAGTCTCAGAAAATACCCCTGTGCCCAGATTATTTTGGTTCTGTTGCTCTCCTTGTGGAGCTCCTGTTCCTTTTGTTTTAAGTGTTAAGATTACTTTTTTGTTGTTGTTTACTTTAATAAATGATAGGATGTTTCAATATAAAGACTATCCTTAAAATGGTACTTTTTGTAACTTCCAGGTATCCAGTGCATGTTAGATGAATAGTCTGTGTCTAAAGACACAGGGTTCTTTTGTGTAAGGCTCTCTCGTTGATGCTTTGTGGACCACTTGAAAGCCAGAGTCGGATTTCATGTGCATTTCCATTCTTCCACATAGCACTATGACTTTAATGTATCTTCCTGAATCTGTTTTCTTTATACCTTTGCACTTTGCTGCAGTTTATGAAAACCTCTATGCCATAATTTTTCAACTTTAAAAAGGGTAATTTATTCAGGTATTCAGGGAATATGTGTCTAGGAAGGAAGAGAATAAAGAACAGAGGTTAACAAGAGAAGCATTATCCATGCCCTTATAAAGATTTTATCATTTTGAGGAAGACAGAGAATAAAGAACTGTATGGTATAATGTTAAATGCCTCTATGTATTGAAAATCAAAATAGACATAAATCAGTTGATAAATTTTCGCTATTACTACATGGCTTGGCTATACTACATATCAGCATATTTCAAAAATATTCATTAAATATTTCAACTCTTGCCTAGGCAAAAGAGTAGCAGCCAACAATTATTACATTTCTAATATAAGCCAGAAACTGATATGATCTGGGCACTTTTCAATTTTCAGGGTTTACATCATCAACCCTTGTTAGCTATAAAATCTTGCCCAAAAGACTTATTCTCTCTGTGGTTGATTTCCTCAAACTGCAAAAATAGGACTAATTCATGGCCATTTTTTTAGGACTGTTGTAAGAATTAAATGAATAATCTATGTAAAGCAATTACAACAGCATTTTCAGCCTTTTCCATGGTTTTGCAGTGATTATCTTATAGATGGGGATACCTGAGACTGGATGGGTAAAGAAGCTTGCCCAAGGCAACCAAGTCAGTGAAAACAGGCAAAAGAAATATAAAGCTAAATCATTCTGATGGAAAATCCCTCATGACTTCCTAAGCATACAGCCCACAAGAATGGGAGGATAGCAATGGAATGTACCAGCATCCTTTGCTTCTCTATCCAGACCCCAGGAGAATGAGCTTGATTGCAGAATCTCAAGAACAATTCTTCAGCAGTGTTTTCCTCATCTGGCTTTCTGAAGTGGTCCTTATTTTTTAATAAAATGCAACACAGACATCATCTGAACTTTAAAGTTTCAGAAAACAAAAGTTCTGTGTTTAGCCTCAAAAAAAAACCAAAACAAAACAAACAACAACAAAAAAAAAAAAAAAAAAAAAAAAAAAAAACATCTGATGCTTTAGGGCAAGCATCAGTTTCCCTCCATCCCTATTCAATAAGGTATGATTGTCCCTTAAAGTCTTCTATTCACTGCCTCTGAGTACATCTCACATTTGTTTCCTAGTTATCAACAGATTTAGCTTTTACTCTCTGAATGGTACACACCCACACAAGGCCTCAGCAAAGAGTGTGTAGCGATTTCCTTAATTCTGACATACGTTATTTAATTCTATTTCTGAAGACTTTAAATCACAGTTTTTGTGTGCCATTCTGTCTCAGCAGATGGCAAACGAACCATTCTTTTTCCATCTGGAGCTAGCATGCTGGCTATTTTGGGCATGAGAGTTTGATGATGGTTTCTGCTGGTCATTATCTTTCTAACCATTGCCCTGCCTTCTTTTTCTCCTGGTTTGCTTTGTAGATGGCAACTTTCACATCTTTCTGCTTCAAATCTGTGTTATCCCCAACTTGCAGCTTTCTGGTAACTAATCAGGAACAACAGACTAAAATATGTGAAGGAGGGGGAAAGATTAAAAGAAAGGCTTTATGAGTGTGATCGTTTCAGAAAACAAATATCTCATAATAACATATTTTGCCTGTTACAAATTGGTTTGGAGTTGGTTTACTCATCAAAATGCCAAAAGACAAATGGGACCTCAAAAAGAGGAATGTGAAGTTTGTATATTTGCAAACAAACTCAAATGTGTTCTCGCTGCAAGGGCATGCACTACCCGCCCACTCATTATGACATAATTTATTCCACAAAGTTGTCATTTCAGAAGAGCTGCCGATAGAGATAATCAGAGAAAAGTAGTTTCTAGAATTGGCCAACTACAAGAGAACTTGTAGAGCTTCTACCTTGAGATATTAACCTTAGAGCTGAATACGCAGGCTTGTGTGGCTTGACCAAAGTCTCAGCCCATTGTTGAGGACATAGCTTTGGCTTAAATCCTGTCACAGACTCATTCAGTCATGCTGTGCTTATGAGCTGCCATAAAAATGATGTACAAGATTTTACTATAGTTTCAAAAACTATGAGTATCTAGGACATCATTAAAGAGAAAAGAAGTTTATGACTTTAGGTTCAGGCAAATCTGACACATCATCTAATGGCTTCCAAATTCTGTTCCATGGCCATTTAGCATTTTGCCGAGGTATTTTGGAGAACTCCAGAGAGACACAGGACCTCAGCAGCTGGAATTCTAGCAGAATTATCTCTACCAAAACCCATCATTAAATCAGAACTCTGCTATCTTCATCCATTGCTTTTTATTTATATATTTACATGTATTTTTATTCATATATATGAAATTATAATACATATTAAATATTTAAATAAAAATTATATAATACACATTTATTTACAAATATGTACTATATAGAAACGTAAGTGGTCAGAAAACAAAGAATGTTAAGATGGGTTGACTGGTGTCCCCCTCCCCCTACTGTGGAAGGCCAACTTCTCCCACTCCCAATACTCTCAGTTTTACTCTGTTGTCTGCAGTTCTTTACGTTGGGTTGAGGTTTCATGGGCTTGTCCCTGTGAAGGTTAACAGGTCTGTTGGTGTCACCCTTGTTCAGTTCATGTTTGAACAGTCATGCTGGTGAGATTTTTATGAGTGCAGCTTCTGATGTTACTTTGAGACACAATCTCAGAGCAAGTTCCCTAATCCTTTGGCTCTTAAAATGTTTTTGCTCCCACTTCTGTGCTCTGAGACTTGGGTGGAGGAGTATATGGGAGATGTATCCATTGGGCTAATAATACCTAATGGAAAAAGAGGTCATTGATTTGAAGAAGAGCAGGGAGTTGGTATATGGGAGAGTTTGAAGTGGGGAAAAGGAAAAGACTGATGTAATAAAGTTACAATTAAAAAAAATAGGTTGATTGAATTTCACTGGCCTGCTTGTGTAAAACATTAATTCTCTCAAAATTACTGAGCTAATGGTAACCCTATAATGATTTCACTTCTCTGAGCTCCTCACCCTGTCTCAGCAACTTAAGCCTTTCACAGTCATCCTGCTTCGGAGAGGCTACATAACTAGAACATGGAAGCAAGGACAGAGATGAGAACGGTGAATTGCAAAATTTGCCTTCTGCAACCCACAACCAGTTTCAAGGTATACCAAGAATGTATTTAAACAAGGAAGTTATGTTTTAACCTGACTATAAAGGAATGGATTCAAGAATCAAGAAAAGACAATTAAAACAGATGTTTTTCACTTCTGCAAGACAGAAATAAATACAAAACAAGTTCCAAAGGAGATCAGAAAACTGAAATACAGTCCAGGAACATCAGAGAGAAGTCAAGTACTTGAAGCAGCAGAGGAATAGAACTCTGAGCCAGATAAGAGTCTCATGACTAGGAGTAGATGGCTGAAAATAATCACACTCAGGGCTGAAATCAATAAATTAGAAACAAATAAAATAATTCAAAGAATCAATGAAAGCAAGAGCTTGTTCTTTGAGAAAATCAACAAGATAGACAAACCCTTAGCCAAACTAACTAAAAGGCAGAGAGAAACTATCCAAATCAACAAAATCAGAAATGAAAAGGGGGACATAACCACAGACACTGAAGAAATCCTAACAATAATTAGGTCTTCCATCCAAAGTCTATATGCCACAAAATTTGAAAATCTAAATGAAATGGACAATTTCCTTGACTGATTCTACATGCCAAAGCTGAATGAAGACCAGGTAAATCAATTAAATAGTCCTATATCCCCAAAGGAAATAGAAGCTGTCATCAAAAGTCTACCATGCAAAAATAGCACAGGGCCAGATGGTTTCAGCACACAATTCTACCAGACCTTCAAAGAAGAGCTAACACCAATACTCTTCAAACTATTCCACAAAATAAAAACAGAAGGAACACTACCAAACTCATTCTATGAAGCCAAAGTCACCTTGGTACCTAAACCTCACAAAGACCCAACAAAGAAAGAGAATTTCAGGCCAATCTCCCTCATGAACATCGATGCAAAAATACTCAACAAAATACTTGCAAACCGGATCCAAGAACACATCAAAGATATCATCCACTACGACCAAGTAGGCTTCATCCCAGGCATGCAGGGATGGTTCAATATACGGAAATTCATCAATGTGATCCATCACATAAACAAACTGAAGGAGAAAAACCACATGATCATCTCCATAGATGCAGAAAAGGCATTTGACAAAATCCAACATCCATTCATGTTTAAAGTCTTAGAGAAATCAGGAATATAAGGCACATACCTGAACATACAGCAAGCCTACAGCCAATATCAAACTCAATGGAGAGAAACTTAAATCAATCCCACTGAAATCAGGAACAAGGCAAGGCTACCCACTCTCTCCATATCTCTTCAACATTGTTCTTGAAGTCCTTGCTAGAGCAATAAGACAATTCACAGAGATCAAGGGGATACAAATTGGAAAGGAAGAAGTCAAAGTATCACTATTTGCAGATGATATGATAGTATACCTGAGTGACCCTAAAAATTCTACCAGGGAAATCCTACAGCTGATTAGCACATTCAGCAAAGTGGCCAGATACAAAATTAAGTCAAAAAAAATCAGTAGCCTCCTGTATACAAAAGATAAAAGGGCTCAGAAAGAAATTAGGCAAACAAGACCCTTCATAATAGCCACAAAGGACATAAAGTACCTTGGTGTGAACCTAACCAAGAAAGTCAAAGACTTGTATGAAAAAAATTTCCAGTCTCTGAAGAAAGAATTAGAAGAAGATATCAGAAGATGGAAAGATCTCCCATGCTTATGGCTTGGCAGGATTGACATAGTAAAAGCGGCCATCTTACTAAAAGCAATTTAGTGATTCAATGCAATTCCCATCAAATTACCAACACAATTCTTTACAGACCTTGAAAGAAAAATTCTCACCTTCCTATGGAACAACAAGAAACTCAGAATTGCTAAAACAATACTCTACAGTAAAAGATCTTCAGGATGTTTCTCCATCCCTGATCTCAAGCGGTATTATAGAGCAACAGTAGTAAAAACTGCCTGGTACTGACATAGAAACAGACTGCTGGATCAATGGAAACGAACAGAAGACACTGACATAAATCCACAAACTCATGGACACCTGATTTTTGACAAAGATGCCAAAACCATTCAATGGAAAAAAAAGACAGCATCTTCAACAAATGGTGCTGGTCTAACTGGATGTCTACATGTAGAAAAATGCAAAAAGATGCATATTTATCACCCTGCACAAAACTAAAATCCAAGTGGATCAAAGACCTCAATATGAAACCAGACACACTAAATCGCTTAGAAGAAAAAGTGGGAAAGAGCCTTGAACTCATTGGCACAGGAAACAACTTATTGAACAGAACACCAACAGCACAGGCTCTAAGAGCAACAATCAATAAATGAGACCTCATGAAACTGAAAAGCTTCTGTAAAACAAAGGACACTGTCATCAGAACAAAACGACTGCCTACAGTTTGGGAAAGGACCTTCACCAACCCTCTATCTAATGCAGGACTAATATCCAGTATATATAAAGAACTCAAGAAGTTAAACATCAGCAAATCAAGTAATCCAATTAAAAAATGGAGTACAGAGCTAAACAGAGAATTCTCAATACAGGAATATCAAATGGAAAATAAACACTTAAAGAAATGTTTAACGTCCTCAGTCATAAGAGAAATGCAAATCAAAATGACCCTAAGATTTCACCTTACACCCATCAGAATGGTTAAGATCAAAAACTCAAGAGACAACACATTCTGGAGAGGTTGTGGAGAAAGGGAAACCCTCCTCCACTGCTGGTGGGAATGTAAACTTGTACAACCACTCTGTAAATCAATCTGGCCCTTTCTCAGACAACTAGGAATAGCGCTTCCTCAAGATCCACTCCTAGGCATATACCCAAAAGAGGCTCAAGTACACAATAATGACATTTGCTCAACCATGTTTGTAGCAGCCTTATTTGTAATAGCCAGAAGCTGGAAACAGCCCAGATGCCCCTCAGTGGAGGAATGGATACAGAAATTGTGGTACATCTACACAATGGAATATTATTCAGCAATAAAAAAACAAGGAAATCATGAAATTTGCAGGTAAATGGTGGGATATAGAAAAAATCATCCTGAATGAGCTGTCCCAGAAGCAGAAAGATGCACACGGTATGTACTCACTCATATAGACATATAATGTAGGATAAACCTACTAAAATCTGTACACCTAAAGAAACTAATCAAGTGGGAGGACTCTTGCTAAAATGTTCAATTCCTATCCATAAAGGCAAAGAGGATGGACATCAGAAGAAGGAGAAAAGAGGGAACAAGTCAGGAGCCTGACACAAAGGATCTCTGAAAGGCTCTGCCCTGCAGACTATCATTGCAGATGCTGAGACTTATGGGCAGAGTGCAAGGAATCTTAGGAAAGAAGTTGGCAACAGTAAGATCTGGAGAGGACAGGAACTCCACAAGGAGAGCAACAGAACCAGAAAATCTGAGCACAGGGGTCTTTCCTGAGACTCATACTCCAACCAAGGACTATGCATGGAGATAACCTAAGACCCCTGCACAGATGTAGGTAGCCCATGGCAGTTCAGTATCCAAGTAGGTTCCACTGTAATAGGAACAGGGACTGTCTCTGACCTGTACTGATTGGCCTGCTCTTTAATTACGTCACCCTGAGGGGGAAGCAGCATTACCAGGACACAGATCAAGACAATGCAGCCACTCCTAATGAGACCTAATTAACTAGGATCAGAAGGAAAGAAAAGAAGACCTCCCTATCAGTGGACTTGTGGAGGGGCATGCATGTAGAGGGTGGAGGAAGGGAGGAATTGGGACTGGAGGAGGGAGAGAACAATGGGGGAGATACAAAGTGAATAATGTGTAATTAATAAAGAATTTAAAAAAGAGTCTCATGACACAAGGGACCTAAGAAAGATGGAACTCTGAAAAGCAGCAGAAAGCAAGGCTGTTTTACTAGCTCAGGGCCAGTAAAAGAGGGATAAGCTTCTGGATGCCTGTCTTCAGCTCCCAATCATGCAACAGCATCTGCCCCAGGAACCTTCTAACAGTCACTGCTCATGGGAGTTAATATACTTTGCATGACCTCTTAGGGCATCTCCTCTTTCATCTGAATTGTCATCTGTCAGACTACATGCTGTTCTTAACTTTGGCATATACTCAGACTGTCTAATTCTGTAATACTTCCCTGCAGCTCCCAAACTTTTCAGGGTTCTGAACCTCTTCATTTTTTTTTATATTTTATGTTTTGTTTTATTGTTCTAAAACGCACCACTACCAAGTTGGTTGCCACTGAGTCTATTCCATGCCCATGCTCTGGGAAACTCCCAGAGAGCTGGAAGAGGTAGGACTGGATTCAGATGCACATGTAGCAACTGTTGGAAATCTACAAATCCAGGTACAGAAGAGCCTTGTGAATCTGGAATGTGAGTCTGGTATGTGTTCAGATAAACAAAGGGTGGGCCTTGAGTACTGCTTCAGTCCTCTTACGGGAAAAGTACAGCCTTTGTGAAAAGTATTGATGGGCCTTATTTCTGGCATCTTGGTACTACACAGACAGAGAGTCACTGACACAGCCTGATGGAGAAGTTGCTGAAAGATGGAGCTAGCATCTCTGCGCAGATGACCCTTGCAAGTACCATTGCTTGCAGACTTCAGATACAAATATTCTGAGACACTGGAGAAATTCATGAAAAAAAAATGTTCTTAAATTCTTCCTGAAGCATAGCTGCTTCTTCTCTTCCTTTGTTTCTGTGATAAGGGTCCATTGAGATCCTTGGATATTTTTACACTTTTCATAATATTTGGAAAAACCTTTGCAGTTGTGTCCTCAACGTTTTAATAGTTTTCTCTTGCTTTTCTTCTTTAGGGACTCAAATGAATATCACATTAGATATAAATGCTGGTGGTACTTTATCTTCCTTAGCTCCTTTCTGTGCAGGCACACATGGGAGCATGCGTGTGCACGCACAAACAAGCATACATATACATGCACCTATACACATATACACGCATATCTTCATGATGCTAGGGTTACAGGCATGCAAAACCATGGGCTTTGGGGTTTTGAACGTGTATCTTCATACTTGCAGAACAAAAACTGTTACCTACTGAGCCATCTAGTGTCGAACATCACACGGAAGTTTCCTTTGACAAGGACAAACGTATCTTCACTTTTTTCAAATGTAATTCTCTTGTCACTTGTGGATGCCTTAATCTCTATGACATGAACTTGGTATTTAAATACATCTTCCTTATTTCTATGAAACATTCTTACATTAGATATAGGGAATGTAGTTAAGAATAACTGCCTTGTCTTTTTCTGTGGCCTGGTAAAGCATAAAGGCAAAGAGGATGGACATCAGAGGAGGGAGAAAACAGGGAACAGGACAAGAGCCTACACAGAGGGCCTCTGAAAGGCTCTACCCGGCAGGGTATCAAGGCAGATGTTGAGACTCAGCCAAACTTTGGGCAGAGTACAGGGAATCAATCTTATGAAAGAAGTGGGAGACAGTAAGACCTGGAGAGGACAGGAGTTCCACAAGGGTAGTAACAGGTCTTAAAAGTCTAGGCACAGGGGTCTTTTCTGAAACTGATACTCTAGCCAAGGACCACTCACAGAGTGGTCAACAGCCACTCTTGTTGAGACCTGATAGGTTAGGATCAGAGGGAAGGGGAGGAAGACCTCCCTTTTCCGTGGACTGGGAAAGGGGCACGGGTGGGGAAACGGAGGGTGGGGTTGGGAGGGGGGAAGGAGGTACAGGGGGGATACAAAGTGAATAAATTGTAATTAATATAAATAAAAAATATAAATTTATTAAAAAAAGAATAACTGTCAATTTCTTTGGTGCTAATCATTGTATCTGTGCCTCTTTAGGTTCACTGACATAGGAGGATGATTCTTTTCGTTATGGATTATACTTACTGTTTTTCTGCATATTTTAAAATTCTATTGTATTCTAACAGAATATCCACTAAAGTGGTTAACTGACAAATGTTTTGAGGTAGAACAATGGCCTATGACCAAAGAAAAGCTACAGGTATTAGAACAACTAGTCCAAGAGCAGCAAGAGGATCAGCATGTAGAAGATTCCAACAGCCCTTAGATTTCTATATTAAAAAGAAATATGGAAAATGGAAGATGTCGCCAGACCTGAGAGTTTACTAGTGGAAAAAATGTTATCACTTTATTCTTAGAAACATTCTCCAGCTTTTGTTCTGGGGTGTTGTAAACACTGGATACAGTGTCTTTTTTGCATCTTTGTTTTGTTTTGTTTTTTTATAAGAAAGTAGTTTCTTGCTTTTAATCTTGGTGAGATTGGAGAAGCTAATTAGCCTAATGCTCATCATTACTCACTAATGAGGCTGCAGTTTTCTGTGTATTCTGCCGAATTCACTTGAACCAGTAAATGACTACAGGCTGGCAGGAGGAACTGACTTCTATCCCCACCAGTGAAGACGGTCCTCATCCTTTCTCTCAGCTGCCTTTTTCTAGGCCTCTGGTTATTTCCTCAGTGAATATACTGACCAGTGCCTATGGCATTTCTGTCTGTTCTTCTTCTGTCTCTTCTGCTCCTGAGATTTCAAAGTACCTTAATCTACCAAAACTTGGAACTACGTCTTCTCAGTCCACCAAGTTTATGTGGACCCAGCTTCTCTGTATCCTACTGTGAAAATCACAGGGCAGACCTCCTGCCTCCTGCCAGCAACTTTCTCTCCCTTCAGTAAGGCGCTTAGCAACAGAGACTGTGGGTGAAAACATGCCACTGAGACTCAACCCACATTCACTGCTTTGCCTTCAATGTCTAACCAGAGTACCAGTAACAGAACTGTGCATCCCTTCCAAACCTCACTGTCTAGCTCTCTTTTCCTTTTGGGTGACAGAACAAGGTCAGAGGTGTTAATTCTGGTCCCTCTGCCCTCTACTGGACAGGGATCCACTATTGTTCTGTTGTAAATGCTTCATTCCTCCTCAGGACTGGAGGAGATTCCTATAGCAATGCTATTTTATCATGGCATCAGAATAATAGTGTTTGCTTTTCTTCCAAGTTCAGTTCTCCGGATTGTTTGAATTTTTTTTTCTCACACTTAAAGTGAATGACTAGTAATTTACTTCACTGTCAAAGAATCAATGTCAGGCATAACATTCATTATCTAAAAATACTACCTAAGTATTTATTAAAATAATAAATTCCACAAAAAATCCATTTACTGATTTTAATTATTTTTTTTTAATATGAGAAAATTAATTTTGTTTCTGGTAAATGTCAATGTTGTATTTCAGGATTGACACTATTTGATTTTCTATCTTCTACTATAAGCAAGATGAATAAGATGGCATTAATTGGTCAATTTCTACTCTATATTATTAAGATAGATGTGAAAATTGTCATCCAGAATTCTTTGTTACTGATATGTATGGTTTAAATGAACATTTTATTTTTAGACTCCTAATTTGTTTAATTTAAAGTATGTAACATATTTTAGATGACCTCTTTCTGACTGAAATATTGATATGTATTTGGATGGTAGGTAATAATTTCAGTTTCTGTTTGTAACATGAAAGTCTCATGAAAATGTAAAGAAATACAGTTAGAAAAATAAAGTTTCCATGACAAAATTTTTCTCTTTATATCTTGACAACCAGAACATCTACTGGCTTCTTGCCACACTGGGAATTCAGAATCCAATTAAACTAAGCAATTTTAATAGACTTAATTAAAGAACAGTTCTTTAAATTGAACATGAGAGTAGGCTGAAATAATCCCAAATAGATTTTAAAAATTGCACTGGGAGAATAAGAGAGTGCCCATCTCTGTTTCATAAGGATACTTCAAGTGTAACCAGCTGTCCTCTTGCTTTTCTATGCTGAAGAAAGGTACTACTTGGGGCTAGAGAGATGCTTCAGTGGTTGAAAGTACAGAGTTCTAGCATCCATTTGGAGTGGCTCATAATCTTTAGTAATTCCTTCCAATGGTATTTTGATTCCTTTCACCTCAGCAGATATTTATGCACACATGTGGGCAGATACCCTACACACATAATTTTTAATTAATTTGCTTTTATTAAATACAATTCATTCATTTTGTATCCAAGTCCCCTCCCTCATCCCTTCCCAATCTCACCCTCTCTCCCTATTCTCCTCCCATGACACTTCCCCAGTCCACTGATAGAGGAGGTCCTCCTCCCCTTTCATCTGACCCTAGGCTATCAGATCTCATCAGGACTGGCTGTATTGTCTTCCTCTGTGGCCTGGTAAGGCTGCTTGCCTCTCAGGGGAAGGTGATCAAAGAGCTAGCCCCTGAGTTCATGTCAGGACCATGCATGGAGAGGACCTAGTCCCCTGCTCAGAGGAAGCCCATAAGCTGCTCAGTTTCTAAGCGGGTTCCCTAGTAAGGGGGGCAGGGTCCATCTCTGACATGAACTCTTTGATCACCTCCCTTTGTGGGGTGGAATCTAGCCAGGCCACAGAGGAAGATGATGCAGTCAGCCTTGATGAGACCTGAGAGGCTAGGGTCAGATAGAAGGAGGTCCTCCCCTATCAGAGGACTAGAGAAAGGACATAGGGAGAGAAAAGAGTGGGTGGATGGGACCAGAAGGCTAGGAGGTGATGAGGAAGGGAGCTACAGCAGGGATAAAAAGTGAATATATATATATATATTTTTCATATATATATTAAAAAATGGCTGCATGCCTGGATATGAGCTTTATTTTTCCACCCTTGAACTTGAGTGATTCCATGAACAAACAGAAATAACAAAGTAAGGAGAATAAGCTTAAATACACTCCTTCCAAGAAAGAATGTTAGAAAGATTCTAGCGCTTACATTAGTCCTAGAATCCCAGAAGCTATAGCACTCATTCATGCTAGATTCCCAGTGTTTCAGGTCTGACTGCTCAAACTTATCCCCTCACCTCCAACAATCTTGGGTGAAATGCCAAAGCATAGAATGATATGTCACTCTTCTGAGAAGCTGCCAGAAAGAGCTCAGAAGCTGAAATGCAGATGTGGGATAGCCACTGTCTCCGTAAGTGATTTTCAGACAGCTACCTAGAGATGACAGACAACCCATAGCCCATTATTGTTTTTTTCCTCTCTCTAAAAGCCTAGCTAGAAATGCCTGAATGACAGAGAGCTCTGAGAGCTTTGTTATATTTTTGTTGATATGTAGCTTCATAATTCACCAATTCATGTTTTCTCTCCCTTTCTTATTTTTTCACTGCCTCCTGCTTTTATATGCTTTGAGTTGAATTTCCTATTATAATATTGTGTTAGTTAGATTTCTCCTTGTGGTGACAGAATACCTGACATTAACAACTAAAAGGAGGAAAGTTCTATTTTTGCTCGTGTTTTCACAATGGGGTGGGTGTGAGCAAGTAGAACCTTCACATCATGAATAGTTTGCCCATAAAGTAGAGAAAAGGAAATGCAGGAAGAATTTAAGGCATTGTGTAGCCTTTAAATATACAACCCTAATGGCCTGATCATTTATCTGGGTCTCCGCTTTACTTTTCAGCACCTCTGTATAATGTCATCTATTATGATTATATCAAGAGAGTTATCCACTCACTGAACTGGTGCCATATGACCTAATTATCTTCAAATACTATGTCACAAGCACAGCCAGTTTTAAATGTACCCGAGTTGATAATAAAGATTAGCAGTCCCAAGTACAAACATTTAACATTCAACTCAAGCTGCTATTTGAAGGAAACTAAGATACAACTCTCAGAATATAGCTTTAAGAAAACTACAGTATAATATACCTCTGTTTGTAAGTGTCCCTTGCAAACATACATTTGCTGGTAGAGACTTTGAATGAAGATTGACTAGAAATAGTTAGTTCCTGCTGTTAGTGTTAAGACATTACTAATCCCTACAATGCAATGCATCACAATCACTGGAACTTTCATCTCTAGGTAATGTGGTGAGGTATAGGATAAGATAAAAGTGTTTGTGAATCTAAAAGGAATCATAATAATAGAAAAATGGTAGTAAAAACTTCTATGATATCTCTCTTTCTGACAACATTGAAGGTTCTTCCAGAAAAAGGATGTTAAATGAAGTTAATTACTGCTATCATGTTTGGTATGAAAACCAGGCTTATGATAGCATTAAAAACTATTATCACTTCCAATGATAGGGCATTATGTTGCAAGATGACACTTGTTCTTTTAGCACCTACTTTAACTGCCCATTATTTCCTTCAAGATAATAATCAGAACTTGCAGCACCACAGACAAACAAGGAAATTATAGTTTCCTCTACAGAAATAAATTATATATATATATATATATATATATATATATATATATATATATATATTTACCTAAAATAGATTTTAGAATATGGTTGAACAATATGTATAGGAAAGGAAAGCACATTGTAGGAAGGCATATCTCAGAGTATTATACCAAGGAAGGAAATATAATGCTGAATAGGCAATAATTTTATCAATAAATGGTACTGTCTTAGTTACTGTTCTGTTGCTATAAAGAGAAACCATGACCAAGGCAACTCTTATAAAATGAAACATTTAATTGAAGAGTGGCTTATAGTTTCTGCAGTTTAGCTCATAATCATCATGGTAGGGTGCATGTTCCTGGAGAAGTAGCAGAGAACTACATCCTGATCTGTAGACAGACACAGAGAGAGACAGACAGACAGACACACACAGAGAGGGAGAACACCATGGCCTTTTGAAACAACAAAGGCCAACTCCCAATGACATACTTCTTCCAACAAGGGCACAACTCCTAATCCTTCTAATCCTTTCAAATAATGCTGTTCCCTGTTACTAAGCATTCAAATACTTGACCCAATGGGAGCCATTCTGATTCAAACCACCACAGGTACTAACCTATTATTTATGACTTGATGTTCTAGAACAACATTTAAAACTACCTCTAGTGGCATGGAGGTGAGCAAGGTAGAGGTCAACTTCTTTCTTATACTAAATTTCTTTCTTATACTACTAGTAAGTGTCAAAAGATAGAGAGAGGAGGATGGTGGAATGGGTTTATTATGCAATCTGAGAACCAATACGTTGATTATATTCCTGAGAAATCCAGAGCATAACTTGTGTAGTATGTTAATAATGACTGCTGTGATAAAGGGGTCCATTAGTGCCTGTAGGCGAACTCCTTTTCTTTCAGATGTGGTTAAGAATAGCTGATGTAGCCTGTGGTAGCTCAGTAACCATTTGGTTTCCCATAGTGAGGGGAACAAGGACTATTTCTAATAGGAACTCAATGACTGGCTCTTTGACCTCCCCACCCCCAAGGAGGAGCAGTCCTGTTAGGCCACAGAGGAGGGCTTCGCAGCCAGTCCTGAAGATATCTGATAAAACAGGATCAGATGAATGGGGAGGAGGTCCCCCCCATCAGTGGACTTGGAAAGGAGCACGGTGGAGATGAGGAAGGGTAGGATTGGGAGGGAATGAGGGAGCGGGACACGGCTGGGATACAGAGTTTATAAAATGTAACTGATAAGAAAAAAATGAAATTAAAGAAAAAAATAGCTGATGTTTATATTGAAATTAAACTTTAATATTTTAGAAAGGATAGCATTCTGTATTAGCAGGGGCCACTTTATAAAATCTATCATTTATAAACAAGGTTGATAGAATACATATCAGTGTTAGACTAGCAATAATGGTGTATTGAATGACAGGAACTGATGAGTATGACTATTAGATATCCTAAGAAGGAGATTGAAAAGTAACTACCAAAGTATTATCAGACTTTTGATAACCAAAAAAACTGTCACCAGTTACCAAAATTTAAAATCATAGGATGTTATCCATTATCCAAATTCTCAGAAAACATTGCTAGTGTCATCAAAACTAATAGAAATATATAAATATAGAGAGAAATAGAATAACTCATCTTGTAATTCTTCCCCAGACAAATTGGTTGCACTTCATAGAATATGCACAGGGGAGAAGAAAAGCACATACAATTTGAAGACAGCTGATTATAGGTTCTAAACTGACATTAATATCAGGGAAACTATAATCCCATTTTAGTGTTCCAGTTATAATGAGACTTAATATTAGCTATGAAGTAAGTAAGATTTGCTCCGATCTTTCAAAATAATGAATACAATGAGTCCACATATTGTGACTGTATTCTGCAGGTCAAAGTTAACAATAGCTGAGTCTTGTCATGAAATTAAGCTCCCTAGAACCTTAAATGACAAAATTCTGCACTAGCAGAGGTAAGTTTGTAAAAATCAGTCAGTCAAAAGCAAGGATGATATAAAGAATCAAAGCGTATGCATTTTCTCTCATATCATGTACCTGCTAATCTCTTTCTGGCTATACTTGGAATACATAATAGGTATGCTAGGTATAGCTAAGGGGACTCTTTGAAGCTGACCCTAACTCTACAAACCAAAACAGTGAAATCAGAATCATTAATTAATTTCTGCATGGGTGATAAACAGAATGGTGTCACATTCCTCAGATTTAGCTGTGGTGGAAAATGTCTGCCAGTGTGTGAGCTACATTTATATATCTATGACCAAAATAATTAACAGTAACAATTGAAGAAAAAAATAATTATTTGGATCACATATGTTGAGGTGTCAGTCCATCCTGGCAGAGAATGCAGGATGTAACAGAGCAGTTAAGAACATGATGACCAGGAAGGGAGCAAAGAAAGATGAAGGAGGAGGCTAGGGCAAGATACAGCCACAACTCTATGTCGACAATGATCTACTTCCTCTAACTTTTCGCCACCTACCAATGATCCCATAATCCTATGAATTCATCAAGGAATTAGTCCATTGATAAGGTCCCAGTTCCTGGGCTCCAATCACTTCCAAATAGCCCATCTGTAAGCAATAAGTCCAAACACAAGAGCCTATAGGGAAGCATATCACACTTAAATCATAGCAACTATATTATTGATTGTACATCAACAAATTCCATTGTAGATGAAGACCTGAGGCAGAGTTAGTGCCCTCAGAGACAATTATACGCTTGATTTTATATTAATCTCTCCACTGGGAGAAGAGGACTGGAGACCCATGATAGGAATCAGCATCCCCAGGGCAGCCTTCAATGAACAAACATGGGGAGGAGAATAAATCCTCTAGATTTTTATTCTTTTTTAATAATTTATTTTTTATATTAATTACAGTTTATTTACTTTGTGTCCCAGCTGTAGTCCCCTTCCTCATTCCCTCCCAATCCCTCCCTCCCTCATATCCTTCTTGCCCTTCTCTAAGTCCACTTATAGAGGAGGTCCTCCTCCTCTTCCATCTGACCCTAGCTTATCAGGTCTCACCAGGACTGGCTGAAATGTCCACTTCTGTGGCCTAGCTAGGCTGCTCCTCCCACAGGGGCCTGGGGCAGTCAAAGAGCTAGCCATAGAGCTCATGCCAGAGACAGTCCTTGTTCCCTTTACTAGGGTACCCACTTGGATACTGAGCTGCCATGGGCTACCTCTGAGCAGGGCTTCTAGGTTATATCCATGCATGGTCCCTGGTTGGATACAAAAATTGGTCTTACATTTACACAATGGAATACTACTCAGCAATTAAAAACAAAGAAATCATGAAATTTGCAAGCAAATGGTGGGACTTAGAAAAGATCATCCTGAGTGAGGTATCCCAGAAGCAGAAAGACACACATGATATATACTCACTTTTAAGTGGATACTAGACCTATAAGATAAGCTAGCATAAACATAATAAAATCTGTACACCTAAAGAAGCTAAACAAGAAAGGACCCAGGGTAAGAAGATTAATCCTAACTTAGAAAGACAAATAGGATGGACTTTGGAAGTAGGAAAAAACGAGAAGCAGGATAGGCGCCTACCATAGAGGGCCTCTGAAAAACTCTACATAGCAGTGAATCAAAGCAGATGCTGAGACTCATAACCAAACTTTGGGCAGAGTGCAGGGAATCATATGAAAGAAGAGAGAGTTAGTAAGACCTGGAGAGAACAGGAGCTCCACAAGGACCAAATATATCTTGGCACAGGGACCTATCTGAAATTGATTCTCCAACTAGATTCTTATTCTTTAGTGGTAAAATTCTGAATCATTTTCTCCAGAATTCTTCCATCAATTACCAGGAAGACAAATCTCCAGTATCCTACGGTAGCTCAATAACAGAATGTATTGGCTGCTCTTACTTCCTAGTAACATTTTCTCTAAGACCTAAAGCTCAACAAAATAAAATAAAGCAGTCAGGATAAAGAATATCTTTAAATTTGATTAAAATGTTCTATGCAGAGGATCAAGACTTCAATCTACAGGTACAAGAAATGTGAAATACATAAAAAATACAATCAAATAGTTTATAAGACAGCATTTTAAATTGCCAGAAAATGTATATTTTATGCTGAACAGTGATAAAGTGTTACTTGAAGACACCATTATTAAGACTATAGAAAGACAACTATAGCTTTGATGGAAAGATTACATTAAGCTATAAATCTATACACAATAAAAATATTCTTCAGATACTTTTACAATCAGAAAATATGTACTTCTAGAATCTGAAAGTCACAGGGTATCTGAACAGCAGTTGAGCAGTGAGCATCAGCAGACCATATTGTTGGCCCTCAAACCCCAAAGTCTGTTGTGTTCCTCAAATGAGAGGAGAACCTACAGGGAAAGGAAAGGGTCCATCTTCAGGCCATGTGGCTAATACCAGGAAAAGCTCCTGGGCTCCCTGCCCAGTACTGCCACAGCCCTAGGTCAAATGTCCAAGCACATCATGTATGGATATCTTCCTGGTACCAGCGTCTTTTGGCTCTAACCTTGGGCACTCACTCTAATTGTCCGTGGACTGGATACCTTCTGGTATAAGAGATGAGGCTCCAAACCTGGAAGCCCACTCTCAGTGTCCCATGGACACCTTCTGGATACTGGAGGCTCTTGGTTCCAAATCCCAGCACCCACTCTCACTGACACCTTCCTGGTACCAACAGCTGGCATCTCTAACATCAGATGCTCACTTTTGCCCCGGGGAGAAGGTAGGAGGGGAAACATGGCTCCAAACTACAGAGGGGAGGTCGTTTCCAAACTACTGGGGGTGTGCAGTTTCAAATTCAGGGCCCTCTCTCACCCTTCTGCTGACACCTTTCAGTACTGGCAGCTGCTCCAGGTTGCAAACTCAGGGCCCACTCTCACCATCCCAGCTGGGCAAGAGGCTCCAAACACAGGGCCCCTAATACTCTGGGACCCAAGGAAGTAACTCCAGACACTGCTCCAAGGCTCAACCCTTCTCCCTAAGAAGACCAACAAGACCTCTGAGCTCACAGGTTCTCAAAAATTCTGCACCCACAAACACAGTGTCTGAGCACCATTCCTGGACTCACTAACCTCATACAAAGCCAGCTGACACCAGGACTTTCCTCTAGAAAAGAAGAATCCTTGAACTCCTGAGGAATCCTCATGTTCCCCAGGATCAAACATCTTCGGGGACCCATGGTGAATTCCTGGAGAACTACGTGCCACTCCAACATCATTCCCGCCAGTCTGAGAAAGGTTTCTGCAGAAACATCCAGCTTTCTGCCTAGGGCTCTTCTTATGTCCCTGAGAATCCTGTATGCAACAGGTTCTAACATCCAGCTCCAGAGACAAACAGTCGGCTAAAGGTCAGCTTAAAATCAGACAATTAGGAATAGTGCTTCCTAAAGAGCCAGCTATACCACACCTAGGCATATATCCAAAAGACACTCAAGTATACAACAAGGACATCTGCTCAACCATGGTTGTAGCAGCTTTATTTGTAATAAACAGAAGCTGGAAACAGCCCAGATGCCCCTCAGTTGAGGAATGGATACAGAAATTGTGGTACATCTACAAAATGGAATATTATTCAGCAATAAAAAAAAAAAAAAGGAAATCATGAAATTTGCAGGTCAATGGTGGGAACTGGAAAAGATCATCCTGAGTGAGGTATCCCAGAAGCAGAAAGACACACAGGGTATATACTCACTCATAAGTGGATACTAGACATATAATATAGGAGAAACATACTAAAATCTATACACTTAACAATGCTAATCAGGAAGGATGACTCTGGCTAAGATGCTCAATCCCCATTCAGAAAGGCAAAGACATCAGAGGAGGGAGAAAACAGGGAACAGGACAGGAGCCTACCACAGAGGGCCTCTGAAAGGCTCTACCCTGCAGAGTATCAAGGCAGATGTTGAGACTCATAGCCAAACTTTGGGCAGAGTAGAGGGAATTTTATGAAAGAAGTGGGAGATAGTAAGACCTGGAGAGGACAGGAGCTCCACAAGGACAGCGACAAATCCTAAAAGTCTGAGCACAGGGGTCTTTTCTGAAATTTGATACTTCAGCCACGGACCACTCATAAAGATGGCCTGGAACCCCTGCACAGAGGTAGCCTATGGCAGTTCAGTATCAAAGTTGCCTCCATAGTAATGAGGACAGGAACTGTCTCTGACATGAACTGATTGGCCTGCTCTTTGATCACCTCTCCCTGAGGGGGGAACAACCTTACTAGGCCACAGAAGAAGACAATGCAGCCACTCCTGATGAGACTCCTGATAGACTAGGATCAGAGGGAAAGCGAGGAGGACCTCCCTTTTCAGTGGACTGGGAGAGGGACACAGGTGAGGAAGAGAGAGGAAAGGTGGGATTGGGAGGGGAGGAAGGAGGGAGGTACAGGGGGGATACAAAGTGAATAAACTGTAATTAATAAAAATGAAAAAAAGAAAAAAATCACAATCAACAAAATCTAAAGCAATATGGCATCCCCAGAACCCAGTTATCCAAAAGCAAGCAGCCTTGGTTGCCCTAACATAAGTGAAACACAAGAAAATGACCTTAAATCTGTGATTACAAAGATGATAACAGAGGGAAAGAATAAAATCCATAAAAAATATACAAGGAGAACTGAAGCCTTTAGAGAGGAAATAATTAAATTACTGAAGGAAATAAAAAAATTTCAAATAGGTGAAGGAATTGATTAAATAAGAAAATGAAAGGCAGGAAAATACAAACAAACAAGTGAAGGCAATAAACAAAATGGTTTAATATATGAAGATGGAAATAGAAACATTAAAGAAAGAACAAACTGAAGAAATCCTGGAGAGGGAGAACTTAGGGAAGAAAGCAGCAATTGTGGAGGTAAGCAATACCAACAGAATATAGGAGATGGAGGAAACAAATCTCAGGTGTGCAAGACACAATGAAAGAAGTCAATGCATCCAACAAAGAGAATGTTAAAGCAAAAAAATTCCGACATGAAATATCAAAGAATTCAAGGACATTATGAAAAGGGAAAAAATACTACGAATAATAGGAACAGAAGAAAGAGAAGATAACGGGCTCAGAGTGAATGGAATTTTATGAAAGAAGTGGGAAATAGCAAGAGCTGGAGAGGACAGGAACTCCACAAGGAGAGCAACAGAACAAGAAAATTTGAACACAGGGAACTTCCCAAAGACTCATACTCCACCCAAGGACCATTCATGGAGATAACCTAGAACCCCCGCACAGATGTAGCCCATGGCAGTTTAGTGTCCAAGTGGCTTACATAGTGATGGGAAGAGGGACTGCTTTTGACATAAACTGATTGGCCTGCTCTTTGATCACCTCCCCCTGATGGGGGAGCAACCTTACCAGGCCACAGAAGAAGACAATGCAGCCATTCCTGATGTGATCTGATAGACTAAGATCAGAAGGAAGGAGAGGAGGACCTCCCCTATCAGTGGATGTGGAGAGGAGCATACATGAAGAAAGGGGAGGGAGAGTGGGATCGGGAGGGGAGGAGGGAGGGGCTTATGGGGGGATACAAAATCAATAAAGTGTAATTAATAATAATAATAAAAAAAGAAAAAATATTTTCAACAAAATTATAGAACAATTTCCCCAATCTTAATAAAGAGATGCCTATAAGCATAAAAGAGGTCTACAGAACACCTAATAGAATAAACCAGAAAATAAAATCCTCTTGCCACATAATAATCAAAACACTAAATGTACAGAACAAAGAAAAGTATATTAAAGTCTGCAAGGGAAAAGGGCCAAATAACGTAGAAGGCAAACTTATCAGAATCACACCTTACTTCTCAGCAGAAACCATAAAATCCAAAAGGGCCTGGGCAGGTGTCTTGTAAACCCTAAGAGACCACAGATGCCAGTTGAGACTACTATACCCAGCAAAACTCTCAGTCACCATAGATGGAGAAGACAAGATATTCCACAACAGAACCAAATTTAAACAATATACATGCACAAATCCAGCCCTACAGAAGATGCTAGAAGGAAAACTCCCACCTGAGGAAGTTAAAAACACCCCCCCCAAAACACAAAAACACAGGATATAAATAACTTCACTACAGCAAAACCAAAAGTAGACCAGCTCACAAACACACTACCTCAATCAATATAAAAATAAAGGAACTAACAGTCACTGGACATTATATCTCTCAGCATCAATGGACTCAGCACTCCAATAAAAAAACACAGACTAACAGAATGGATGAGTAAACAGGACCCATAATAGAAGACCCAGAAATGAACCCACACACCTATAGATTCTTGATTTTTTACAAAGAAGCCAAAACCATACAATGGAAAAAAAAAGAGAAAAAAAATGGTGCTGGTCTAACTACAAAATTCAAATGGTTCCATATTTATCACCCTGCACAAAACTTAAGTCCAAGTGGATCAAAGACCTCAGCATAAAACCAGACATAGGGTGAAGAGCCTTGACCTCATTGGCACAGGAGACAACTTCCTGAACAGAACACCAACAGCACAGGCTTTAAGATCAACAATCAATAAATGGGACCTCACTAAACTGAAAAGTTTCTATAAAGCAAAGACACTGTCATCAAACAAAACGACTGCCTACAGACTGGGAAAGGCTCTTCACCAACCCTATATCTGACAGAGAGCTAATATTTAAAATATATAAAGAACTTAAGAAGTTAAACACCAACAAACCAAGTAATCCAATTTAAAAATGGGGTACAGAGCTAAACAGAGAATTCTCTGTAGAGGAATATCGAATGGCAGAGAAACACTTAAAGAAATGCTCAAATATATCTGGGCACAGGGGTCTTTTCTGAGACTGACACTCCACCAAGGACCATGTATGGATGTAACCTAGAACCTCTGCTTGAATATAGCCCATGGTAGCTCAGTAACCACTTGGTTTCTCATAGTAAGGGGAAGAGGGACTATTTCTGACAGGAACTCAATGGCAGGCTCCTTGACCTCCCCACCCTCCAAAGAGAGGAACAGTCCTGCTAGGTCACAGAAGAGGAATTTGCAGCCAGTGCTGAAGATACCTGATAAAACAGGGTCAGATGAAAGGGGAGGAGGTCCTCCCCAATCAGTGGACTTGGAAAGGGGCAGGGAGGAGATGAGGGAGGGAGGGAGGGAGAAAAGGTTTGGGAGGGAATGAGGGAGCAGGATACAGCTGGGATACAGAGTTAATAAAATGTAACTAATAATAAATGAAATGAAATGAAATGAAATAATGAAATGAAATGCTCAACCTCCTCAGTTTTTGGAGATGCAAATCAAAAAACATTGAGGTTTCACCTTACACTCTTCAGAATGGCTAAGATCAAATTCAAGTGACAACACATGCTGGAGAGGTTGTGGAGAAAGGGGAACCCTTCTCCATTGCTGGTGGGAATGTAAACTTACACAATAACTTTGGAAATCAATCTAGTGCTTTCTCAGACAATTAGGAATACTGCCTCCTCAAGATCCAGCTATACCACTCCTAGGCATATATCCAAAATATGTACAAGTATACAAGGACATTTGCTCAATCATGTTTGTATCAGCTTTATTTGTAATAGCCAGAATCTGGAAATAACCCAGATGCCCCTCAGTTGAGGAACAGATACAGAAATTGTGGTACATTTACACAATGGAATACTATACAGCAGTTAAAAATGAGAAAATCATAAAATTTGCAGGCAAATGGTGGGAACTAGAAAAGATCATCCTGAGTGAGGTATCCTAGAAACAGAAAGACACACATGGTATATACTCACTTATAAGTGGATAATAGACATATAATATAGGATAAACATACTAAAATCTGTACACCTAAGGAAGCTAAGCAAGAAGGAGGACCCTGGGTAAAATTATAAATCCTCACTTAGAAATGTATTAAATAGTAACAAATTTTCACTAGAAACAAAGTAGATATAATTTATATTTCTAGACCACAGAAGTCAGCAATAGCAAAATGAGTATTCTCTTGAGGGGCAGGAAAAGCATTTATTGAAATGAAACTAATTGTTATTCAAAACTATCTCCAAAAATTAAAAAGAAAATATTCAGTTTAGAAAATGTTCACCCTTTGGCCACAGTGGAATTTGAAGTCAACCACAAAATATTTTGTAAGAAAATTAAGACTGAGTTTATAAATTGCCAATGAATTAAAGATAAAGTCAAGAGAGAAATTAGAGAAAGTATTTATTGTAATAAATGAAAAAATTAAAAATAAATAAAAATATATCAAATTTTGTACTGAAAATAAAAAAAACTAAAAGTTTCTCCAATTTATCAGTAACAAATCATAGAAGCCAGCCTTTGTAATTTCTGATTAATATTGGCCAAGAAATGCAGTCAATTCATTGAAAAAAAGAAATATTCTTTATCCTGCTATCCCCCTCTACCATACAAGTCTTATGAGGAAGTACGTTAGATAAATGGAGTGGCTTTAACTTTGAAATGGACAATGGAGGTTCAGAAAGAAGGAAAGGGAGAAGGGGAAAATAACACTAAAGAAAATTTTAAAATGCAATAAAAAATCTTATTTTTACTTAACTAGTATTACATAAAATACAAGTATATAGAAAGAAGTTATGCTACTTGAGCTGACAATGTCTTCTACAACAACCACAGGCTATCTAACAAAACCTCCAGTTTAGGAATGAGTTATTGCTCATGGGAATCAGAAAGACTCCTCAAATGACATAGGCTATTGCTGTTGCCATTGGTTACTTCCCAGAGGTGAGAGGCAAATCTCAAATGCTGAAGATGCCATGCACTTTGGACACAGGACTTGTGGGATTAGGAAGAGAGGAGAGAGGGGTTTATGGGGGGATACAAAGTGAATAAGGTGTAATTAATAAAAGTTAAAACAATTTAAAAAATAAACAGATATGAAAAATAAATAAATAAAACATCAAAAAGTAGTAAGTTGAAGCCGTCAGAAATTGAGACTTCTACTGAGAACCACTAAAAACTCATTTTGGTTTCCATTTGGCTTTGCAGAATTAATAGAAGATTCATCTTCTTACACTTCTGATGGCATTCACTTGTGTTGCCCATGTTTCTAAGACGAAGAATTGTGTTGCTTAGATAATTCAGCCAAGTGCTGTTTTTACTGGGCCAAATTCATACACTGTTATGATGAGGTAAAGTTGTTCCTTAGAAGTAACTAATGCACATAGAGCATCAGGATGAAGGCCACCTGACAGCAGTGCTGGATGACTGACAGACGAAGCCATCAGTCCCACCATCTCAGTGCTTCTTCTACTGTCTCAGTGGGAGTCATCCATCACTGCACATCTGAGAAAGGCCAAACTCCCACAGATTTCTTCTCCATGCCTTTGCTTGTGGCTGCCTCACTAAACATGACAATCATTAGCATGCATGAGTGGTTACCCTCCTCCATCTCAGGCTGGTGTGGGTGCTTAACGGATGCTTTGATATGGATCTGGTGAAAGGCAGCATACATTTCAACTAATATGAGACCAGGAATTTTAGAAGTTCTCTTCTCCTAATGGTGTCAGGGAGGCAGTAAATACAGAGGTCACAAAGTTGTGGAGTTGATTAATATCCCCATTAATCCAACTGATATGTGAGCCCATTTATGTCACGTAACTTTTATGAGTCTATTTATTGTGCTACAACAGCTTAAATTCACTGAATAGCTAGGGACCCATGCTAAGAGATAGGAGATCCATTAAGAAGGACCTGGAGCTGACAGAAGCTGCACAAGATCAACAGACTAACCAGGGCCCAGAGTGGGTTGAGACCAAAGCACCAACCAAGGACCATGTGTAGACTTTACCTAGACCCCCTACACAAACGTAGTAGATAGGCAGCTCAGGGTTCATGTGTGTTCCCTAGTAAGGGGAGTGGGGGCTGTTTCTGACATGGACTCAGTTGTCTGCTTTCTGATCACTCTCCCCACCCCACTGGCGGGGCTGCCTCACCAGGCCACAGGGGAAGAGGATGCGCTCAGTCCTGATGAGACTTGATGAACTGGGGTACATGGGTGGGAGAGTGCTGGAGGATCCCATTTTCTGAGTTATAAGGGATGAGGAAGGGGAAGAAGGAGAAACTTGGGTACTGACATCTTATAGGGGGCAATTTAGTCATTTTATCCACATCTGAGGCCTGAGAAGACCCTGTCTATGAGGCCACAGACTCAGGCAGGCTTCAGAGAGACTGTCTTCTCTTGGTCTTGGCAAAATTGGACCAGTCAAGTTGAAAAGCTGTATTTCTAGTTAATGGAATCAAAGTTTTGATTGGTTTACTTTTCATTTAAGGTGTGTGTGTGTGTGTGTGTGTGTGCGTGCTCTCATGTGTGTTTGTGTATGTGCACAGCTGTCTGACTTTATATGTACCACATATGCATAGGTAGCCTTGGAGGCAAGGAAAGGGTATCAGATTGACCCCAATTGGAGATACAGATAGCTTTAAGCTGACCAGGGTGGATGCTGGACTGGCCCAGGCTCTCTAGATGAGTTGTAAGCAGGCTTAACCTCCAACCCATATATTTAGCCATTTGCCAAAGTTCTAAGTACTAGCGTTTTATTTATTTGTTCATTTACTTTTTATCTTAAATGGTGAACACAACTCCGCATTTAAAATTCATAATTCATAGCAATCAGAAGTGAGGTCACAATATTATGAACTGATGGATGTAAACCACATATACCGCTAGTAGTCTATACTTCAAAACCAAATTGCATTATTATTGCTGTTTATTCCCATTTCTCGTTTATGTGAACACAATGAGGTCCATTAAATGTGAATCTTTTCCTACTGTGATGTTAACTACGCGCTCGTCTCTTTCAACTGTGAGCCCTTTCACCTCAAATGACTCTAGCAGGCACGTATTTGGTCATCCCTAAAGAGACAATCTACTCTTCTGATATGGAGTATCATTATTTTTGCTATCAATGTTATTTTATTCTGACTTGGAGCCATTGGCCTAGTTTACCAAAACTAAAGTCTTTCTTACTCTTCTGTGACTTCCACACAGTCCTCAACTTTTCCCTCTATCAGTCTGCTCATTAGGGTAACAACTGAACAACTCAAAAGTTCTTATGATCTCATAGTGCTTATATCTTCAGTAATTCAGTAAAAAGAAAAAGCACCACTTTGGAAATCCAATGTGTGTTCACTTAGTAAATTTGTGTGAAAGTATATGAATCACACAGCTGACAAGTAACAAGGCTTTATAATAAAACCTTTGTAATTGTTAATCCTAGGATCTTAATTTCTTTGTCTTAAGGCAATTAGGAAAGAGGGGAGGTGCTAGATGGAGATTCTGTCAAAGTCTAGGTCCCAGGAGCCCAAGAATTAGGCTTCCTTTAGCAGCTACCCACATACCAAAATTAGGGTATAGACCCCCACAGCCATGGGGCTTCTCTGATTTAAAGGAGAGTACCTGCTCCCTGAAGCAGAGGTGCTTAGTGAACCACAACAGAAAGAACTACCTGATGGAGACCAGAATCATGTTTCCAGAATAAAGTAGTTATCTTCTGGTGGCTTTCTTTAGATTATTTTAATTCTTACTTAACAGCATTCTGAAAGCAGTATTTTTATTGTGCAGAAGGTAGGAACCATATTGTGATCTACTTGGGATGGCTGCCAAATGGCCCTCTACGCTCAATCAAATTTCACTGAGTTCCTAATACCTCGTAGATACTGACCTTAATTCACCCATACTATTTCATGTATATGCAGTATGGCAGGGAGGATGTTGCTTCAGTTATGTGGCAATCTCTTGCAGGAAGAAAGAAAAATCAGACTTGTTCTCTGTAGCCCTTGAACTCTAGAAAAGAATCAGTGGGTAAAAGTCTAATGAGACAGTTCTCAGATCAATATGAGTCCCACAACTACAAAGTACTGTGGGCTACCAAGAACAAACTACACTTTCTCTACCTCAAGGAAGACATAGAGAGTGAGCAAGATGAACATTAGTAGATACATGCATCATAATTTGCATGTATCTACTAACTATGCTCAAAGTGCTACAACATGCAGTTGCCAAGTACAACTCAGCAAAAGATTCATAATATTGATTACCATTTACTTTATCTACAAAAGGAATTATTTCTGTTGTTGCTACTCTACTGTAATACATTAAACTATTACCTAGATTATTGAAGTATCTTGCTCAGTCAGTGATGGCATGGCCAACTAGTTTCTTATGCCTCTATAAGGCAGAGATTTCATCTCTAAGTACTGTAATCATTTCATACAGATTAAGACCTATGTGGATCAAACATGAAATAAATATTGTGGTGGTTAAACCATGACTGCAAGTTCAATTGTACTGAAAAAAGACACAATCAGTAAGGCACACCTCTGTGCGTCTGTGAGAGTGCTTCCAGTGGCATTGCTTGTTAAGGCTCTAAATTACTGAATGGTTTGGTCTACTTAAAATATTAAAATATTTAACAAAATCTAGAAGACTGTAGGATGCTGGAAGGTAGGACCTGGTCCAAGAGGGTGGGACATTTGAGGATGATATGTTGTCTTGGTCTTTTTCTCTAACAGCTCTACTCTGCTTCCTGTTGGCCATGATGAGAACTGGAACTGCTTTGCTTTCTGGTCACCAAAAAGTGAGGAGCCTCTGTCATATGCTCCCACCACCATGATGTTGAGCCACAGTACAGACTTAGGAGCATGATATTAAATAACAAGACCCCATGTGACTGTGAGCCAAAATACATTTTTTCCACCTCTTAAGTTATTAATGACAAGTATTTCATCACAGTGTTGATAAAGTAATTAAATGAACACCACACCAAAGTTTTCAGGTGTCACTCTTTTACTAAAAGTCACATGATGACTGGTCATTTTAATCAGCAAGTAATGGCATTTATGATCTGTGTCACTTTGCTCTTTCTCAACCCTGCTTTCTTGTCACTATAACAATTTTTTTTTTAAATAGCACTGTTTGTTCCACATGACTGACTCCAATTAGTATGTTTTCCAACTACAGGCCAAGAAGCCATTGATCTGCTTCTATCAATATGTTTTCTTTTTCTTCAGGTGTTCAGACAGTGACAAAAATTAACAGAAATAAAAATGTTCTGTTCAAAGAATTCTACTGGTACATACATACAAAAGAAAGGAAAAGATAGGCTTATGCAGGGAATCTTATGAAAGAAGGGGGAGATAGTAAGACCTGGAGAGGACAGGAGCTCCACAAGGAGAGCAACAGGACCAAAATATCTGGGCACAGGGGTCTTTTCTGAGACTAATACTCCAACCAAATACCATTCATGGATAAAACCTAGAACCCCTGCTCAGATGCAGCCCATGGCAGCTCAGTATCCAAGTGGATGCTCTAGTAAGGGGAGCAGGGACTGTCTCTGACATGAACTCAGTGGCTGGCTCTTTGATCATCTCCCTCTGAGAAGGGAGCAAACTTGCCAAGCCACAGAGGAAGACAATGCAGCCAGTCCTGATGAGAAATGATAATCTAGGGTCAGATGGAAGGGGAGGAGGAACTCCCCTATCTGTGGACTTGGAGAGGAAGGAGGGACATGGGAGGAGATGAGGGAGGAAGGGTGGGATTGAGAGGAAATGAGGTAGGAGACGACAGCTGGGTTACAAAGTAAATAAACTGTAATTAATATTAAAAAATTAATAAATGTAAAAAAATTGCAGTGAGGCCTTGCTTACAAGTAGTTCATAACAGGAAACAGTACAAGTATCAATAGATAATAGTGAACAATATGTAGAAAATCCCCATATAACAGACCATTTGCTGAACAATGTAAATGAATAAATAACTGATAACAAAAGCATAGCTGAGTAATGAAGTCACTATGTTGAGTCAAATTGCAATATATAAAGGAACTTATACTATACAGTTTCACTAAGATATCTGACAGTCTTAAAGCTATTCAGAGTCACAGAAAACATGCTATTGTCTTGGGATAAGGAGGGTTGGATTTATGTCTAAGAATCTCAAGCAATGCTTAGGGCAACATCTCTGTTAGGTTTTGAAAGTCGCCATAGTTTCACAGGTGTATACACCTGTCAAGATGTATCTGGTTGTACATTCAAAACAGGCAACTATGGTTTGAGATGAAAAAAAAGAAAGAAAGAAAGAAAGAAAGAAAGAAAGAAAGAAAGAAAGAAAGAAAGAAAGAAAGAAAGAAAGAAATCCATTGTTGCTAACAAGAATTCATAGTAATGAATTCACTGGTGATAATTGCTTCTTAATGAAAGGCTATCAATTCATGTAATTTGAAAACCTTACTTTATGCTAATGCAAAGTTGAGTAAATTAATTTGGAAATAAAATATTAGGGTGACTGGAGTGATAGGTGAGTGGTTAAGAGCACTTACTGCAATTTTAGAGGACCTGAGTTTCTAGCACCCATGTCAAGTAGCTCACAGTTGCTTATAACTCCAGCTTTAGGTTATCATACATCCTCTTCTGGCCTCCGGGAGCATATTTGTGCACATGTGCATGCAAGCATTCACACACACACACACACACACACACACACACGCAAACATAATAAAAATGTAATAAAGCTTTAGTTTTGCAGTTAATATTAAACTTCTGCCTTAGGTTTGATTATCCCTGCCACCTTCTCAGAGTGACCCTAGCAGATTTTCTTTCAGAACTTCCCTTCCTTGTTATTTCTTTTCACCTACTCCTCAATTTGTAGCAACAAAAATATAGTCCTAAAAATTGTTTAGTTACTATTATTCCGGTCATATTAGCTTTTTTGGGATCTGAGACCAGTTTGTTTTTCACCAAGCCTATTATCAAGGCTTGATACACTGTGTGGCATAAATAAATATGGTATAAATATTTATTGAGTAAATTGAAGCATGAAAAAAATCAATAAATATTAAGTGAAAATATATCAGTATCTGTTTGGAGGGAAAGAGGGCATCTCATGGGCATCTTGCAGGGTCAGATAAGGAGTGTTGAGAAGTCATTTCTGATCAGTGAGCATGTGTCCAGAGGCACCAGCTGCAGCTAATTCAGTCTGGTATTTCAGGGATGGACTTCAGAGCTCATCTAATGAGTGTCCAGAGTGGCTTTAATGAGATCCTTGCCCAGACATGACGAATGCCCAGCAGGCAGCTCTTGAACACAGCAAGGCACAAGTACTAAAAGCCCGTTTTCCAAAAACTACTAAATATTATTTTTAACAGAGTCACCACATGGAATTAAACTACTCTTTATGTAGATTGCAACTGTCAGCAATGTCTTATAATACAAAATAAAGCAATGTTAATAATTGTATTTCCAAGTATGTTATATTTCGTGTGTGTCAGGTTGACCTGAGAATTGTGATTGTTCTGCCAAGTTAGTGAACAATGGGCTAGAAAAGATCCTTAGTAAGAGAGAAGACCAAGTTTAGAGGAATGTCTTAACTATGTTGAGCCTCAGTTTTCTTCTTTTAGCAAGGTGACACCAATGATTTTCAATCAAATATAAAGGAATAAATACAATAAAAACATACAACAGCTATTAAATGTTGGTGAATATATAACTGGATATTCAGAAAAATATTTCATGTCTATTTGTTTAAATATTTAACCAATTTAAAATCATAATTAAGTTTAATAATTTCAAATATACAATAACAAAAATAATAAAGTAAATATCAAATCCACCATCTGTTTTTATGACTTTTTGTATTCCACTTTAGGAATGAACTATGTATCTTTACGGTCATTCAAGAAAGTATAATATTCTCTCCCTTGAGGTTTTTTTGTGTTGTTGCTTTCTAGATCTTTCTATTATTTATTATTCTATTTCTAGTTTAACTTGAGTTAGAACTTGCTATTTCTAAACATTTCAAATCTATCTGTTTCATGTATTTACATATTGACTTTTTTTCTGTTTTTCCTTCATTTAAGCATTTTTTTCTATTGGTCTTTTTTTTTGTGGTTGTTTTTGAAT
This sequence comes from Psammomys obesus, assembly GCF_907164565.1. Classification (NCBI taxonomy): domain Eukaryota; kingdom Metazoa; phylum Chordata; class Mammalia; order Rodentia; family Muridae; genus Psammomys; species Psammomys obesus. The sequence continues at coordinate 11,462,588 of NW_026596079.1, forward strand.
TTTATTTTTTTCTTATCAGTTACATTTTATTAACTCTGTATCCCAGCCATGTCCCGATCCCTTATTCCCTCCCAGTCCCTCCCTCCCTCCCTCCCTCCCTCCCTCATCTCCACCATGCCCCTTGCCAAGTCCACTGATAGGGGGAACCTCCTCCCCATTCATCCAATCCTGTTTTATCAGGTATCTTCAGGACTGGATGCAAAGCTCTTCTCTGTGGCCTAACAGGACTGCTCCTCCCTTGGGGGGTGGGGAGGCCAAAGAGCCAGTCATTGAGTTCCTGTTAGAAATAGTCCTTGTTCCCCTCACTTTGGGAAACCAATTGGTTAGTGAGCTACCACGGGCTACATTTGAGCAGAGGTTCTAGGTTACATTCATACATGGTCCTTGGTTGCATGTCAGTCTCAGAAAAGACCCTGTGCCCAGATATATTTGGACCTTGTGGAGCTCCTATCCTTTCCCCATCAGACTAACTCCCCTTCTTTCTTATGATTCCCTGTACTCTGCCAAAGGTTTGGTCATGAGTCTTTGCTTTGAAAACACTGCTAGTTAGAGTCTTTCAAATGCGCTCAGTAGACTCCTGTCATATGTTCAATGAGCATTCTTTTCATAAAATACAATAGAAGGCTTTTCAGCTTCGAATCTCCCTCTCTGCAGAGCAGATGATCTTTTCCTGTGTGTTTGTTGCATGTATGTGTTTTCTCACCTCCAATAAATACCGTCCTTCAGTTGCTGATTCTGTCCTTTGTGCTTGAGATTTCTCTGTTTCTACCTCTTGTGCTTTATTTTTCCTGCCTTTCAATTCTTTAACTGGCAGAGAAAATGAACCAGCTCAAAAGCCTTAGATTATATCGTTTAGGGAGTCATCTAGTATTTCTTTTGAAGATAGTATTATTTTGAGATCTCATTGTAAATGCTTTATTTATTTATTTGTCTATATTATTCTCAGATGTTGGGATGAGAAGAGAGTCATAACCAAGCATTAAGAATACATGGCATGGCTGAGTCCGGAGAGTTTCTAACTATTCTTAGGCCTCTGCTTGGAACCTTCTAGTCTCTGTACAATATAATCTTGTGCAAGCCTGGACCTTGAAGGCTTCAGCTTCCATCCTTTGTCTGCTAACCTAGACCTAGAATGTTTTCATCCTCTTAGACTTACTGCTGAATATGCTCACCATTTCTAGTTCTTCCCAAACTCTTGGTGGTTGGCTCAACTCAGATATTCTGGTTCAAAACTCTTCTCCAAGCTGACTGATTCAAACTGACTTCTCTCCACTTCTCCCTGAATTGCTTTGCTTAGAAAAGCTGGCTCTGAAGTCCATGAAATGAACTGCATGAAATCTACTGTACCCAACAGAACTGAGGGAAGAAATGAAGAAGATACTAGGGGTGTGAGGCAAGAGGAAGAGCCAGGAGGACAGTCCAGTGCATCTTAATGAAATAGAGCATGGCACCATTTTACTGCTGCTCCTCTTCCCTGAGGTTGATTGGCACAGGCAAAGCTTCCATCATGTGTCAGTCCATGTGGAGCAAACCACAGCAATACAGAGAACCTCTCTGCATTCATATCCCACTATGTGGAGTTTCTCACCTTACCATGTGTTTCTAATTTTGATCAGACCCCAGTTTAAATGTCACATTTATTCAAAGGACTTTCCTGAGTGACTTACTTGAAATAACTTACTTCCTTCTTTGAATAAATCTATACTTTTTGTTTTATATTTTTATGCTTAATGTCTCCTGTCAAATTTTCTTTTTTCTATGTCTTGTTAACTTAATTAACCTTTTTTTTCACAGTGCAATACCTGCGGATAATGCACTATGATTGTATTCAACACCTACCACAAACTCTTTCATCCATACTCACCTGACCTTTTTTTCCTTTCTCTCTCTCCTTCCCTCCCTCACTCTCTCTTCTTTCCTACCCCATATATTTTTTCTTTCTATGCACCATACAGGCAGTCATGTTTTTTGAATGTTTGTTTCCTTCCTAAGAGTCACAAAAGCCAGAACTTTGCTCCTTTAGCTGTTGCCCAAAATGCACACTTCTCTATTCGTCAACCTAATTTTTCCTAAAATTTTGTATCTGGATCATTCAGACAGTAGGTAACCTTGTAAGTGTTCTGAGACATCCTATGAGATGCTATTAATATGACTTCTTCATCTGTTCCATAAACTGACTTGAAATTCCACTCTCCTGAATATCAAAAGTACAATAGGACAGTTATAAATATAAGCTCAAAATCCACCTGGGGCTTCAGCACTGACTTTTATGACTGTTGTAGCAAGATCCCCCAGAAACCAGCTGAGTGACCCTTTCCTAATGGTTTACTTTTCAAAAAAAAATATTACACTTGTGTTTCCTCTTTATAATCTAACCTACTTGAGAGTAGGGGAAGGAAATAAACAAAGCTCGTGGTCAAAATTACATCTAGTTTACCATATGAATATCTGAATACTAACAAAATAAAATGTATAGAAATAAACATGCAAAAAAGATGCACAAAGACTGTGCTCATAATAAACCAATTAACATGTTTTTGAAATGTGGTAACCTACAGTGTCAAGTGAAGTGAAGAAACACATATTGGAAGTTGTAGAAGTGAACAAACCGAGCCGATCCATGTGAGACTTCCCTGCTCAAGCTGAGAATGCTTTGTAGTTAAGACTCTTGAAGCAGCCCCAGAACAGACAAAATTCTCCCTTGTGGATTTGGATTCAGCACTCACTTTCAAATATGATAAATGATTTATAAAAAATAAAAATTAAAAAAATAGACCAAAATGTCTCGACGAATTCCAGAAAAAAAAAAAAAACAGCATTTCATGGGCACTATTCTTTATACATAACAAAAAATACTCTGTTGCCAGAAAACAGCACAAAAGTGTATTAGGAGATAGACAAAAAGTGTTTGAAAATAACTTTTTAATGCCAAACCAATGAAGAAAGACAAAAAACAAAATTCAGTTGTAAATCTAAATAGAAGCAGTTACAAATATAGAAAATAAATTCATTCTAATACTTTTGTGGGATTCACAAACATACATCATCATATGTAGTCTGATTGCATGTTCTAGGAAGTAAGAAACATTGGAAGACCTCTGTGGTCAGTATCAAGTCTACCAGCTGTGGATTACTGTAGAGGCTGACTGTCACTGGGCATGATTAAGAGCTGAGTGGGGGATTGTTCCATTCCCCAGCCTCCTTGCTACAAGGATACACATCTTGATGGTAGGGTACATTTTGGGTCATTTTTGTGGTTGGGTTGGTGTTCCCTTTCCTTTACAAGGAGACTGGTCTAATTAGAGGGTGTTCTCTTCAGTCTCTATGACCTCTGCTACTGAGAGGCTCTGCTTGAATTCCCCTCATATCCTCCCAGGAGTCTACCCTGACTTAGGTCTTCAAGTTGTGACAGAAATGTCCCCACCCTGTTTCTCTTTTCCCTAAAGGTCTTTTATCCTCTTTTCCAAGCACTCACCAGGCCTGGTCTCTACCATCTTACTAGAGTTCCCATTAAAGCCTAAGCTATCCATCTGCTAGATCTTTGAAGAGGGCCTAGGTCCAGTTCATGCATGGTCCTCGGTTGGTGCTTCAGTCTCCAACCACTCAGGGCCCTGGTTAGGTAGCTCTGTTGTTTTTCTTGTGGAACTCCTGTCACTTCTGGATCCCTTTTTATTTTCCTCCCACTATTCCCCAAGATTCCCTATGCATTGACCAATATTTGGCTGTGAGACTCATCATCTTTTTTGAGGCACTGCTGGGTAAAGCCTCTCAGAGGACAACTCTGACAAACTCCTGTCCACAAGCTTAGCAGAGTATCATTCAGAATGTCAGGGGTTGGCACTCTCTGATAGGGTAGGTCTTTGGTTGGGCCAGGCATCACTTGGGCATTCCCTCAATCTCCACTCTATCTTTATCTCTATCTCTGCACATCTCCATCTCATAGGCAGAAATTTTGGGTCTAAGTTTTTGTTGATGGGGTGGTGTTTCTACCCTTTATGAGAAGACTACTCTATTTAGAGGATGACCTCTTTAGTCTCTATGTTCTCCACTACTAGGAATCTCTGCTTGAGTCCCTCTCATATCCTCCCAGGAGCCTAAGTCCCGACTTAGGACTCCAGCTTGTCCCAGAAATTTTCCTTAGGAATGGGAATGTAGTATGTAGTAATGAGGGATCCACAGGAGGGAGGAAATCAGGTTATTCTACCAGGATCTGCTTAGTTCCCTAGAAATGGAACAGAAAGTGAGGAGAGACCATAGCAGGTGGTCTGCTACAGAGATGGGAATTAGACTGGGGGAATGGACTTGGAAGAATGGAAGGAGGAATGAAGATCTGAAGCTAGCCTATCTGCCTATCCGCTTCTCTGTCTAGAGTGGCCTGTAATTCGCTGTTTGAGTTGGGCTGCGGATAGAGCAATAAATAGTGGAAGGGAAATTAGATGTGGAAGATATGTGCAATTCATTTGAGATTGGTGACTTCTCAGCAGGGGGTCTTCTGGAGAGCTAGAGATGAGACTCTGGGATAGGAGAGGAGGGACAATGAAGATCTGCATTCAGCCAACCTGTGTCACTCACCAGAGTGGCCTGTGGGCTCCCAGAGAGCAACTGATGGAGTTGGGGCTGGGATAGAACAGCAAGTGGGGAGAAAGAAAATTAAGAGGGAAAAATCTATGTGAATGACTGGTGGTGAGGTGGGAGGAATTGGATGAATGTGGACTCCTCCAGAGCTGCTGTGAGACAGTGGGTTAGACTTGGGGGAGCTGAGGGAGAGTTGAATGTGTATAGTCAGCCTACCTGTGTTCCTGCCCAGAGTGGCCTGTTGTTTCCCAGGAAGTACTTTCTGTGATTGGGTCCTCCTTTTTGTCTTTTCTTATTCAGAGGACATTTAACATACAATGTCTAGTACCCCTCACATAATCTGTGCCATAGCATGGGAAATGATGGCAGTATCTTCTAAGAGGCTTCCGGATTTGGAATCATGAGGTGCCGTGGGAATTCTGCTCCATCCACTTCGTGTGTCTTCTGACCTCTGAACAGGTCTCTCAAGCACTGAATGTAGACATGGAAATTAATTCATGAGACTTGGGTAGCCAATACCTTGTTTATTTGAACCTAGAATGAGATACATTAGATTAAAAAGAATCTTAATATCAGCCTCTGGCCTCTATGTATGCATGCATATACACCCAGACACATGCACAAATACAGGCACACAGAAAGAAAAAAAAAAAAAAAACCTCTCCAAACAAACTTGTAAAAAAGTCACTATATTTTACTTACTTACAAGTAAGGAGCCTGAGCACAGAGTAGATAAGATGTTCATTTTCAATGTACAACTTCTGGGCTACAGGGCAATAAGGATTTGAAAGAAATTTTCACTACTATATAATATATATATTTCCAAAATTAGTATCATAAAGAGTTATGTAAACCACAGGAATGGACAAGGTCTCGTGACAAGGTCTACACAAACTGAGAAATCAGTATTATTTTTAGGTTTCCCTATAATATAGAGATTAGCCAAGATGAAGTAGTGGTAGAGGTCACCAAGGAAGAAAGAAGGAAACAAAGCTTTTGAATCATGGAAGCCAAGAAGCAGTGTATAGAAATGGGCCCTTTATTGCTCGTTTCATAAATGATGCTACATTTCTTGTCCAGAAATGATCCAGGGAAGGTTCAGAGTAATGATCACTGGAGGATATTGGACTCCTGTCACCTTGGGGATGGTCTACAATCGTTATTATGAAACCTTACAAGGGTTGCTCCTTCTCTTGGCTTTGGTGTCTGAATAGATAAATCAGTGAGTTTCTTCTTCTATGAGTAATAGCCCGAGGCTATGTGTTAGAATGCTTGAGTTACCAAAGTGTCACAAACTGAGAAAGCCTAACAAGAAAACTTCATTATTCAATATAAGTAAGGTAGCTTCTTTCAGACCACACAGATGTGCAAGGCGTGTTCTCAACCTAGACTCCTCCATGTTAGTTGATGCTTTGTATGGCTTCTGATGAGAACAGCTCCCTTCTGGAGACTATACATTGCAAAGCAAGCTGTTTACAGGACCATGAAGAAAAGTTATGTAAGTTTCCCTTGCAGCCTCTGGTGATTCCTTGGCTGTCACAGTACAACTCCAATTTCCAGTGAGCATTCTCTGTGCATGGGTTGAATCCAGATTCCTCATTTTTATGAAGATACTTGTCATATTTATAGGAGTACATACTGTTCTGGCATGACCTCATTATAAATAATTACATCTGTGATGGCCCTGTAATGATACAGCACATCCCAAGGAAGAACTTCAGTGAATAAATCTTGGAGAGGATAAACTTCTACCCATCAGAGCATATCCATTCTTTCATCTTACGCATCACAACTTCCTTCTCACGGCTAAAGTCAGCATCTGAATGCATACAAAACTGTACTTAAGTTGATGAGCCCCCTGTTCGGATGTCCACTTACCAGCTGTATGACTTGGGATAAACTACTTTCCCTCTCTGTACTTTTTTTCTCTGCATTTTAATAATAACAATTTCAACTCTGTCAGTTACTATAAGAAATAAAGTAAATAAATGGAATGAATGAAACTCTGCCTTGGCATTGCAAATGCCATCTGCCCTGGATATATTTTCTGTGATGAATATTTGCATTTATAAAGGGTTTTAGCTTATGAAGTGTGTTCCTGTATCTCACATCATTTGTTTCACACAGAACCTCACATAGCACACTGAAATTTTAATCTTCATTGCCAATGTACAAAAGTGTTAATATAAATAAAAACAAAATGACTTACTCAAGAAAATCAAGTAGAAGAGACAAAATCGTACCAGGATCCAGGGGATGTGACTATGAGGCTGGTTGTCTTTAATCCACACCAACTGAAATCCAAGCAGATTAAGCTTAAATATTAGGGCCCTATAGAGATCCACAAACTATTGACCATGTCATGAAGCCAATGTTTACACATGATAACCCACAAGAAGAGTAAAATAAAGCATGACAGAACTACAGGTTATAGTTGTATGGTATGTCAATTTTTATTCCAAATCCAGTCTGCTTTTCAAAAGTTCAGTGCCAATTTTATTAAATTTGTCTCTAATATGATACATTCTCACAACCTTTAGAAGGAGGATGATTGAAATTTTTATGAGTTGCTCAGGCATTCTGGAAATCATGGAAGGAAAAGTAATTTATTATGTTAGCTTTTGAGATTCACCCACAAATGAAGAGTCTTTTCTGTAAAACTTCCTGCAAGGCTTTCAGCATGGACAACACAGGCTGATGATTGTGAAATTGCTCTGTCTTAGCAATTAGAACTCCTGTGGTGCCCAAGGAATCCAATTATGGCAGGGGAGTCATACAATAATGTGGGAAGTTATCCTGATCGAAATGATATCTTACTAAGTTCAGGGAAGATTAAGGTTGAATACTGCTGAAGTGTGAAATCTCAATTATACATTCAATTCCAAGGATAGAGGTGCTTTTTCTGCAGACACTTGTGCTTTCTTTTTTATTATTTTCTCACCTTAAAAATATTGAACATGAACTCTTTGAAATGCCTGGAGGTGCAATTCTAAACATGAACAGACAGGGTGGAATAACTCTGCCATTGCTGAATGGTTCTCTACCAAGGTAACTGTTTTTACTTCAAAAGTATGTAAAAGGGATGTGGCACAGTAGAAAAGTTGGCCATATTAGCTACTCTTCTGTCTCAGTAGTAAAATATATCAAACAGAACAACTAATGGTAGAGTTTATTTGAGCTCATGGTTCCCCAAGGATAAAGGTCCATCATGGTGGGAAGGCATGCCAGAAAGAGGCAGACATGCCAGAAAGAACAAGAAACTGACAACAGATCACATCTTCAACTGAAAACACAAAGCAAGAATAATCTGGAAGTAGGGTACAGCTGAGAGTTCCCAAAGCATGCCCTCAGTTATGCACTTCCTCCAGCAATGCCACGCCACTTCCCCTCACAGTGCCTCTCACAAGAGAGAGTTCAAATGCCTATGCCTAAGGGGACATTTCCCATTCAAACTGCCACATGCTCACCTAGGACACCTGGCTTTGGGTCTCTGCTCTCACTCAGAGAGCTGAGTTACACCTGTCTGGACCCAGGCTTCCTTTGCAGTTACTGGCATCACAGCACTGTTACATCTTCAATAGTGCAGCATGCGTTCTATGATGCAGTGCTCGCAAAGTTCTTAGAAGGCAGCAGCTATTAGTCTACCCTTTCCAATTCAGATTTTCTAAATCAATACAAATGCAATAATAAACAAAAAGTACAAAGTCTATCACACAACTACCAACTTCTTTTATTTTTTTCCCAGAAAAAAAAAATGTACTTTTAGACACGTTAACTTAAGTTTATGAACACCATGATTATATTACATTGAAGAATAATTTACGACCTAAAATTAAAAAAGCATGATTATCCTAAGAAGGGAAAAGCACTGACAGACTTGTGGCAAATATGTGAAGGGACACACATGCAACCCCTGCACAAACCTACAATCAAACATAATCTTTCAGATATATATAGACATGTCCAATCAACAATCAAACATATGCCTTCACATATACATACATACACAAGAAACCCTGCAAGTATATATACTAACACATAAACTGCACAAACACACATGCACAAGTTTGCGCTTTTCTCTCTATGCATAAATCATGTTATTATGTGATATCATCTTAAGCCTATGGGGAACAAAATGATCAGTAGTAAAACTGACCGGGTCTACATAGCCTACGAAGTACTGATATTAAATGTCTGTTCCTCCACAGCTGTCCTGAATATGTTTCTTAGCTTTTTCTTTAATGATTTCGTGCATGAATGTAACACATCTGGTCACATCCACCTCCCCACCCTTTCCTACCTCTACTGTAAGACCTGGAGTCTCATTGCTCAGGAGCTCAGGATTGCGCCCTTCCCAGGAACACTCACAGATCACAATTCGATGCTAAAGCAAGAGGTTTATTTCAATCGTGATAGGGTCGCCCCTCCAAAGACAGGAGATGACCCTGAACATGCAAAGCACAGGGTTTTTATACCTGAAATTCAGACCACTTTTACTCTATACATTGATCGGTCAGCAAGAATAGCATGAAGATAGTTTACCGCTGTATGTAAATAGTTTACAGCTGGTTGTAGATAGTTTTTCTCAGAACAGTTCTCCTGCCCTTCAAGAGCTATCTGCACCTGGCTTCAATTCAAATAATCTCAGTTTTTTTTCTCATTCCCGGTGGTCCCTCACTACCACCCATCAAGTGTCATCTCACATCCATGTTTGTTTGTTTATATATTTTTCCTCTGTATAAAGGGGAAAGAAATAATATAAGAACTGCATGTGAAATGTCTTGAGGGCATGACATGACCATGGCACTCATGAAGTTATAGCACCTGCAAGTTCCTCCTTAAGGTCTTCACAAGAGCGACCCACTAAAGATCCAATCACAAATGGAGGAGTGGCTCATGGAGTCCTACTCCATCCAGAAGTACTAATAGTGGCAGAGAGGTGCCAGTGGTGATGTCATTGTCCTCAGTGGTGAAGCCACTGGTGAGTTAGCCATATTACAACGGATAGCTTCACATCCATGTCCATATGGGAAACTTGGACTAATCCCAATGGGTTACAAAATCTAAATACTGACAAAAAGCGCATTTGTGATGGGGCCATTTCTATATTACCGTCATAGTTAAGCCACAATGCACTATGATTGAATTAGTTTTTTTGTTGCTGCAACAAAACATCTGTCGAAAGCAACCTTAGGAAGGAAAGGTTGATTCTGGTTACAGTTTGAGGGACAGTCAGTCATGATGAGGAATGCATGATGGTAGGAGCTTGAGGCTGCTGCTCACAATGTACCAACAGTTGGGAAACAGAGAACAACTGATGTTAAAGCTTAGGTAATGTTTTTCTCTTTATTCGGCCCATGGCCACAGCCTGTGGGATGGTGTCAGTTACAACAGGGATCAGCCTTCCCTCTCTTTTCTTTTTTTTTTTTTTGTATTTTAAAAAGTTATTTATTTATTTATTTACTTTACATCTTAGTGGTAGCCCTCTCCCTCTTCTCCCCCCAGTCCCACCCTTCTTCCTCTTTCCTCCTCTCCTATTCCTCGGTAAAGGGGGGCCCCTCTAGCCACCCACCTCAGCTCATCAAGTTGCATGTAGACTGAAATTGTCCCTTCCCCTGTGGCTTGGTAAGGTAATCCTGTCAGAGGGAAGTGATCAAAAATCAGGCAAAAGATTCCATGTCAGAGACAGCACCTGTCCCCCTTAGTAGTGGACCCATATAAAGCCCGAGCTGCCCATCGGCTACATATATGTAGAGGACCTAGGTCCAGTCCATGCATGGTTCTTGGTTGCTGCTTCAGACTCCACAGGCCCCTCTGGACTCCAGTTAGTTCACTCTGTTGGTCTTGTATAGCTCTTGTCACCTCTCTGTCCATTTATCTACTCCACCCCCCCCCCCCACTTTTCCACTAGACCCTCTGTGCTTCTCCCAGTGTTAGGCTGTGAACCTCCGTATCTGTTTTGAACCATTGATGGGTGGAAGACAACTCTGATAGGCTCCTGTCTTCAAGCAAAGCAGAGTATCCTTAAGAGTGTCAGGGGTTGGTTGTCTTCTATGGGATGGGTCATGGGTTGGGCCAGGTATTTGTTAGACATTTTCTCAATCTCTGCTCTATCTGCTCTATCTTTGTCGCTGCAGGTATTGTAGGCAGGCTAGGTTTTAGATCAAGGTTTTTGTCATTGGGTTGGTGATCTCTTCCCTCCACTAGGCGTCTAATCGCCAACACACAGGCCCAGAGTTTTATCTACAAGATGATTCTAGATCTTGCCAATCTGACAGTTAATATAAACTATCACAATAATAAACTGATAATCCACTATCATAATCGTACATCAAGTTCTGTGGAACTAGTTCTTTCAGTTACCTTATAATTCCTTGTCTTACTTTTTATATATTGATACAGATTAAAAAAAAAAAAAAAGTCAAGACGCTGATGGTCTTGAGGCTTTTCCAAGACTACACAGGCATAGAAAGTCTCCAATTTGAACCCAGTTTTGCCTAACCCAAAAGTCCTGGGGATCATTTCTTTTTAAAATAATATGTTTATTCTCTGGAGTATGTTTTCTTTATTTGTTTTTGATCATAGGAACATTCCCCTTGACTATTCCTAGCCCCATGGAAAGCACTTAACAAATGTTTGAGCTCATGCTGAGTAACAGGATGAGAATAGAAGTCTCTCTCAAGGCTGTTGGCCCAGACTCACATCTACCTCCCCAGTCTCAGTTTCCTTCCCAGGGTCTCTGGACCCTTACTTCTGGGAAATCCGGAGCACAGGCACTTGTGGAAGGGCTCTCTATACAGACTGAAAATTTCTGAAAAAGAAAGTTTATAGTGCTAAATTTTGTGCTTGAAGTATGCAATCTCAAGCTCTGAGTATTTAATTACTTATGACAAAACAAAGAATCCAACTTAATAGGATAATTGCCCATGAAACAGAATTAAATGAAATCAAAAGAAAATTTGAAGCAACAATATTCTCTTGTCTGAGAGAAGAGCAAAGCTAACTGTTTTCTGTCTGAATCAACTCTTTTGGGTGTTATAACCCAGCCAGAGCTCTTTGAATAGTGCTGTGCTTTCCTATTTTAACCACATAGGAAATAAGGATTCTCCAACCTTAGTCTTTGGAGTTGACTTAAAATTGTATTTGTTTTTATTTTTTAAAAGTAAAATCATTTGTCCTTTCTCTTTCTGCTTTCAATACCTCAAAAGTACCCTCTACTCTCAGCATTCATTAGTTGCGTGTAGTTCTTTGTGTAGGGCTGAATCCTTCTAAGATTTCTCCCATCTATGTTAGCGTATTATGAGTAATGTTCTTATTCAGGTCTTTCTTAGGCAGCCATGTTGTTGAGACTTCACAGATACAGCTTTTCTGACATGCCTATGCATCTGCAGCCTCATGGCTGACTTCTTGTTCCTCTGGAGTACAGTTTATATTCTGTTTTTCAACAGTCACATGATACTCAAAATAAACATTCTTAGTTACAATCCACGAACATGGTGAGTTGCAGTGTTTCTTGAGAGAAGGTGATGTCCACTACCAGTGTTAGCATGGCTGTAGACACAGTCCCTGTCAGACACTGCTGAAATTCATTGCTACATTATTTCAAGAAACACCATAACACTCACAAGGGCCTTAGGTGCTGCATGCTCGTGGTGTACTCCTTATATTCCTAGAAAAACACCAAGAAAAGACATGCTAAAGAACTCTAAAAGGTGATCAACAGAGCCAAAAAACCTGGGCCTGGGGAGCCTGTAGAGACATATACTCCAACCAAGGACCATGCAAGGAAAGAACCTAGACCCTGCTCAGAGGAAGCCTATAGGCTGCTCAGATTCCAAATGGGTTCCCTAGAAGGGGATCAGAGACTGTCTCTGACATGAATTCAGTGGCCAGTTCTTTGATCACCTCCCCCTGGGGGATACAGCCTTGCCAGGCCACCAAGAAAGAGAATGCAGCCAGTCCTGATGAGAGTTGATAGGGTAAGGTCAGATAGAAGGAGAGGAGGTCCTCCCCAATTAGGGAACTAGGGAAAGGGCATAGGAGGAGAAGAAAAGGGAGGGTGGGTGGAACTTGGAGGAGATGAGGAGTACAAAGTAAATAAATTATAATTGATTAGTTAATTTAAAAAAGAAAAGACTTCCACTCACTAGAAAATAATTTTTAAGATTTATTTTATTTTGCTGAAAATTTTGTTCATGATTGCTGGATTTATATCATTTCTGCTTCTCCCTCTGTCCCACCATCTCTTCCTGTGTCTGCTCTATTCCTGTTCAACGTTATGACTTTTTGTTCTTTAATTATTGTTCATATATATTACATATATGTAACAACAATAATTATATAATATATTATATACTATATAATAATTACATATAATATACCATATGTAATATATTATATATTTATATATAATATAATATATTTTATATAAATATAATAAATATAAATAAATATATTATAAAATAAAAATAAATATATATTATATATAATATGTCATATAAGTATATGATATATAATAAAATATATAATATATGCAATATATAATATACATTTATTATATATAATTATATAAATATATATGTATACAGATGTACATGTTATGTATATTGTATAATTATATAATATCATATATAACAATACATATATTATATAATTATATATAAATATCATGTATAAAATATGCATATATAAATGCATACTCAAGATAAACATTCTTAGTTACAATTCACTAACATGGTGAGTGCCTGTTGAGTCTGCCTAGTTGTTGCTTGTATGTATATGTGTGTAGCGTTGACCACTTGGGTTTGGGTAACCATTGGGAAGACTGATTCAATGCTTATTAGCTTAATATACTGTATTTTTTACAAAGATAACTGACATAGCAAAAATGGATTCCTATTTAATAATGGAAGATGGCTTATAATATGCAGTATATGATGTATAAACGTTGATTAATATTTGTCACTTATAAATGATAATATGTGTGTTATGTATAAAAGTATTGGAGATCAAATATATATATATTAGTTACATTTGAAGTTAGTTTTTGAGAATTGAATTTTTTATAGTCTAATTAAATCATAAAATATAAATGAAAGGTTAAAATCTGAGATGATTTAGATAAGTTCAAAATTATAAATATTTACAAAAAATGACCTTTAGAGATGTCAGGAAGAGTCAGGGGGAATCTGGACTTTTATACAACAATGCTATCTGGGATTGTCTGTCGTAGTGCCTGAGGAACTCTAGTTTAAGTAAGAGGTAACTAAAAGTACTTTCAATGAATGAATGAAAGAAAAAAGAAGCATTGTATGTTTCCAAATTGGGTTTTATATCAGAAAGTAATAATGATATAAATAATGTCAAAGAGTTTTGTGTAAGCTGCTTTGAAATCAGAAAAAAGCAAATAACTCCTCACCCACATCCAGAACATTCAATAGGTCACCAGAAAAGGCATGAAAGTAATAGTGGGCTTCAATAGAAAAGAAAGGTCATTGGCAAAGGGAGAAGAGTGGATAATGTGAGATTAAAATGAACAAAGTACACTATATAATAAGCATAATATAATAATAATTAAAGAACAAATATAAAATCAGATTATGATTCTGCATATGGAAGTCACATAAGATATTTCTAGATGACAAAATATTCTTATAGATATTGCCTAAGCCCCTCAAGTGTTTTCGTTGGATCTGTAGAATAAAATCTAGTTGGCTTAGGACAGGGTGCCCAAATGTTCAAAGAATTATCACAATTTCCGGTTCTTAGTCAGAATGTTGAGAAAAATTCTTGGGGAAATTCTGAGTCAAATATCAACTTGTAGGCAATCCAGCTTCTTAGGTAGGCATTTGACATAGTCACTGCACCCTCTAGGACTAAAGAAGTTCTCCCTCTTGTTCATAGTTGAAAGCATTCTTAAGAGACCAATACATAGTAGAAATTTTGTACAATCTGTCAGGTCTATGTGGTGAATTAAGCTTATATTTTCAATGTCAGTGAAATAATTTTGAGTCTCCAGGTTTTTACTGATGATGGGGTAATAATCCTTTGACTCTTCCTTCAAGTTCAGTTTTCTGTGTACAGAAATCTTTCCACGTCACCACCTATTAAAGAGATTTCCCGTTGCCCACTGTGTATTATTGGCACCATCTTAAACAAACGTTTATTACATATCTGTTATGAGGCAGACAATGCATCTTTCATCCTTTTAACGAAAAGATATAGGAGCTTGCCTTTCTGTCTATGTGGAATATGACCCATTTTTAGGTTTAAAAATGTCTCCATCTCTTATTAAAGAAGCTCTTCTCGTACATCTGAGGGAAAAATATGACTCCTAACTTTTTAGTTGAAACCTTAAAATGTCAGTAAAATTAAAGTTTATACTCGGCAATTATAGTGTAAATGCCACACAGTGGAGAATCTAAGGAGCAAATATTTTTCTCTGTATTCTCAATAACATATAAGATTTTGGAAGCAAGATTTATTTGCCCTAGACTTTGGGTTTTTAAATTATAGAATTATTTCTTCTCTGACTTTATGTTCCAATGGCTATTATGACACCTAACACACATTATGCCACAATAAATGCTGGGCAAGTAAATGAATGAATTGGTTTAACATAGCAGTTAAGTATATAAAAACAGTGATTTACAATAAGAAGCTGGATACATCTAAGCAAAATACATATAAGTAAAATAGTACACATTGGGATTCTCTTCAACCCCAGGCATGTATAGAGCTCATTAAAAATGGCATCCAGCGTCTCCACTCATTGACCAGCCTAAGACCACCACCAACAACTTCATATGTTGATTCTAAAACACTAGAAAATTTTGGAAAATAGGTTATAAGCCTAAGGATGTTAACTTTTGCCATTTTACTGAAGCTGCAAGTACGGGAATATTTTATTAGAGTTTTACAACTTTCAAGCGCTTTCCATAATCTATAATAAATTTTGAGTGCAAACTTCACTTATCTGTGAAATACAGTTATGCTTTTGGTGTACTCTGGATAAACTGGGACCATAAAACCACTAGAGACACAAGAAACAAGGATGTGTTTTCCTTTGCTTTCCTAAAAATAAAGAAAAAAAAAATGATGGCACAAGAATGACACCACCTTTGCAGATTTCTTGTGTGAGTTATGCAACTCATTTAAATTCATGAACACTCTATGTCCTTAATCAAGCATCGACTATCAGGAAATGACAGTCGTGTACATAATGTATGGTGGCAGCAAAATAGAGACTTTTGACTTGTTGCCTGCAAAAAGCACACTTTTAGATTTAGTTGCACTAGGCCTGATGCTTGGCTGAATCATTGAGGTATGTGTGTCTGTTGAATATGTGTATGGAGTGTGTATGTGTGTGTGGTGTGAACTGTCTATAATTTATGTTCATTCTGTTTCAGTCTTCTTACCAAAAGACCTTCCGACACCCTCATTGTGACATTCAAGGCTAACATTATGTGACTTCTTTGTAAAGGACATTAAAAAAAATACTACATACAATTTGCAATGTTCTGTGTCATGTAGCTCTGTCCTTTAATGTCACATAAGGTTAAACCAGGATGTAATTGTATTAACTCTTTTCCCAGAATGGCATAATAGTAAACATATTATCCTATCAGACCATCCTTTCTCAGAATTAATGTAAGGTTCATATGGCATTTTCTTTGTGATGGTTGATTTATAGTGACATTGTGCACACAACAGCTCTGTTCCCCTAGATCCAATCCTCTAGTCTCATGCTTAGCATTGCAACAAAACACTATCCGCAGCTTTCCTTCCCTCTTGCCAACATCTCCTGTGGATTCAATAGATCATCCCCTCCTAACCTCCTTTGCACAATTTTTTGCTTTGTCCCAGACCCCACCTCTGGCAGGCACCACCTGCTAACCCAAGGGGTACTTCTTCCAAAGTAACAAATCTTCTGAAGAAGTCACACTCATAGCTTTCTCACTGCTCCTGAGATCCAATCCCCAAAGCGTCATCCGGAAAAACAAGCAATACACAGCTATCACACTCTGAAAGTCCAGAGAGGAAACTGAAACCAAAGAACAAACCACCCACCCAACAAATACAAACTCAGAAATCAGTACTTGAAACTTTAATCATCCAAAGCCCAGATGCCCACACACTAGCATAAAAACACAATCAATAACAGAGTAATATGTCTCCACTTAGAGCCCAGATATCTTACCTTTGCAGACCCTGAATATTGCAACATAGGTGAAGCACCAAAAAAAAAGACCTTAAAACAGCATAAATATGATAGAACTCTTTAGAGAGGAAATGAATAAATCCTTAATGAAATCCAGGAAAACACAAACAGTTGTTGCAAATAAAAAAAGAGTGTTGTGCTATATAATGTTTATTATCAGCCCTAAGGTTATCACAGCAATATTATTTAACCCACTACCACAAATAATAAAACATAGACACCTGTTAGATTCATAATCGCCATATTTTCCTTGGGCCAGGCAAATATTTCACTTACGATGTCTCAATAACCTCACCATCCATCTCCCAGCCCCCATCCAATGCCATCTGTCTTAATCATCCTCTTCTGATCTACCTTTCATATGTGATACCATGGCCCTGTTCATGCCATTATTGGAATATTTCCTCCCAGCCTGCATGGTTTCTTCTCCATGCTAACCCATCATGGTGTTCTCCTTCTTCCTCTCTTCTTGTCCTTCTGCCTCCCATGATTCTCCTCTCTAACTTGTCATGTCTCCATAGCCATGACTGTTGTTGCTCTCTGAGAGCTGAGCCAGCTGGCAGCAACAGGGAATAACAGTGCAAGGGGAAAAAAACTGTTTAACACTTGAAATTGGAAATAGAATCCATAAAGAGAAAACAAAACTGAGGGAATTTTGGCAAAGAAAAAAATCTGGAATTTGAACAAAAACAGAAGCAAGCTTCACTAATAAAATACACAAGATGAAAGAAACAGTATTGGACATTGAAGATATAATAGAAGAAATGGATGCATTGGTTAAAGAAATTGTTAAACCTAAAAAAAGGCACAGATTACTAAATAAAACTCAGGGTCAGATGTGGACTATCTTCCCCTAAGTTACTAGTCAGTGGTGTCTGAGAATCACCAAACAACACAAACTATTACCACTGTTCTTGAAAGCATACTAGAACATGATGCAAAGATTGTTTTGCTGAAGAAACCAAACACATTGGTCATAGGACATGGTGAAATCAAGATAGTACTGGCCATGAAGCTTCCTCCCTGCTGAATTGCTTTCATAATTTTGGAAGATGCTATGTAGGCTTCTTGGGGAAAAGACATCACCAACAGTCTTGAACCCTATGAATGTGCAAAAAGTTACACCAGTTTTATTGGGATAACCAACCATTGTCTGATTGACGTTAAAGTTTGCACAATAGAAAGAAACATATGAATGTACAGACTGAACAGGTTGTATTTATGTATTAAAGAACACACACAAATGCATGCACACACACAAACATAACAATAATTAATTAAAAAAGAGAGGAAAGGAAAATGAAGAATGATGTAATTATACTATAATCTCAAGAAATTATTTTTAAAAGCTCAGAGACTTAAATGTCTGTAAAGTACTGAGATATAAAACAAGTATACATAGCATATTTGCTCCCCATAAGGCACAGGAACAGTTGCAGAAGAGAGGTTAAAATGTTTTAAGAGCCATATGTTGGGGAGAATCTGGGCCAAATTCCCAGTCTATATTCCAACATCTAGCAGGGAGATTCCCCCAAGCCTCCAAACAATGGAGAGGCGGTGAGTTACAACAGTTTAAATGTACAACAGTTCCTTTATCCATTCTTCAGTTGAGGGACATCTGGGTTGTTTCCAGTTTCTGGCTATTATGAAGAAAGCTGCTATGAACACAGCTGAGCAAATGTCCTTGTTATATAGTGGAACATCTTTTGGATATATGTCCAGGAGTGGTATAGCTGGGTCTTGAGGTAGAACTATTCTCAATTTTCTGAGAAAGGGCCAAACTGATTTCTGAAGTGGTTGTACAAGTTTACACTCCCACCAGCAATGGATGAGTGTTCCCCTTTCTTGATATCCTTGCCAGCATGTGCTGTCACTTATAAGATGGATTTTCGGAGTCCTTTTGATTTGCATTTTTTTTTGACGACTAAGGATGTTAAGCACTTCTTTTAGTGGTTCTCGGCCACTCGAGATTCCTCTGTTGAAAATTCTCTGTTTAGCTCTGTACCCCATTTGTTAATTAGGTTATTTGGTTTGTTGGTGTTTAATTACAACTAAAGGAGATTAAGGGGATACAAATTGGAAGGAAAGATGTCAAAGAATCACTATTCGCTGATGATATGATAGCATACATAAGTGACCTCCAAAATTATACCAGAGAATTGGTACAGCTGATAAGCACCTTCAGCAAAGTGTGTGGATACAAATTAACTCAAAAAAGTCAGTAGCCATTTTGTATGCAAAGGACAAATGTGCTGAGAAAGAATTAGGGAAACAACATCCTTCACAATAGACACAAATAATATAAAGTATCTTAGTGTAACTCTACAGAAACAAGTGAAAGACCTGTATGACAAGAACTTCAAGTCTCTGAAAAAAGAAATTGAAGAAGATATCAGAGATGGAAATATCTCTCATGTTCATAAGTCAGTAAGATTAATATAGTAAAAATGGCCATCTTACCAAAAGCAATCCACAGATTCAATGCAATCTCCACCAAAATACCAACACATTTCTTTACAGATCTCGAAAGAACAATTCTAAACTTCATGTGGAAAAACAAAGCAAAACAAAAACCCTAGAATAGCTAAAACAATCCTATACAATAAAAGAACCTCTGGAGGTATCTCTATCCTTGACTTTAAGCTGTACTGCAGAGCAATAGTAATAAAAACAGCATGGTATTGGCATGGAAACAGACTGGTCAATGAACAGAATCAAATCAAAGATCCAGAAATAAACCTACACACCTACAGACACCTGGTTTTTGACAAGAAAGCTCAAGCCGTACAGTAATAAGAGAAAGAAAAAGGTATCATCTTCAACAAAGGTGCTAGTCTAATGTGTAGAAAAATGCAAATAGTTCCATATTTATCAACCTGCACAAAATTCAATCCATGTGTATCATAAACCTCAACATAAAACAAGAGACACTAAGTCGATTAGAAAAGAAAGTGGAAATTAGCCTTGAACTTGTTGGCACAGAGGATGAATTCCTGAACAGAACACCAACAGCTCAAACTCTTATCATGAACCCACTCCAAACTCTGCTGTTTTGGGCATGTGTCCTGGGACCTCTCTGTGTGCTGCTGTGCCTTTGCTGGGGAAAATGTTAATTATCTTCACTGTAGTAAGGAAGAAACTGAGAACAGTTTTTCAATTAAGCAAACTGACATTAATCAGTCAACTATTCTAACTACAGGCAGATTGACATCACTTTCTTTTGACAGAAAGCAACCCACAGGGCTTTTGACATGTCAACAGGCAAGAGGCTTTGAAAAGACACAAAGTTTCACCTACACATGCAGGCAAACCCTTATGAAACATATCCTTGAATGTGGAGCCATAGAAGAGAAATGGACAACCACTTATTGCTTTTCAATGAACTCAGCTACTCGTTAAAAAATCTTCAATGCTATGTCTTCAAGGAAAAAAAAATAAAACAAAACCAAACCTTAAAAAAGGATGGCTCAGTTCAAAACATTGCAGTGTTTTATTTTCTTCCATAAATAGCCAGCTGCTTGCTGAAATCAGGCAGGCTCTAAGCTGTGACTTAAAAATGTGTAGAGTAGAACTCAAGTGTGGTGAGTAAAAGCAGCAATTATTCTACATGAGAAGACCAATTTGTCAAAGGAGGCATGAACAAATTCAAATTCTCCTAGTCGACCATAAACATTAACATGTCTGAGCATAGCCCATTTAAATGGGTGAGTAACAACTATTTGGTTTATTTATGCAAATCGATTCCCCTCTAACACTGAGCCATGGTAGCAAAATGACAACATGAATGTACATGTGCCATTTTTTTCCAGGACAGACAAAGTGGCAAGTAAAGTGGTTGATTTCTATTGGTGGCAAATTAAAGAACAGCATAAGGTTGGTGAGTTTGGCTCTTTTTTTTTTAAAGCTATGTTCTTTACATTTCAATCTTAGCCCACTCCCTCCTCTCTTCCCAGTTATCTCCCTACCATGCCTCCCTCATCCCCATATACCCTCTCTCTTGCCCTTTGGAGAAGGGAAATTGCTCCTCTCTCCTTCACAAACCCACCCCAGCACAACCAGTCACATTAGGACTATGTACTTCCTCTGTCATAGTGTCCTGGCAAGGCAGCCCTGTCAAGGGGAAGTTATTGAAAAGCATGCAACAGAGATCATGTCAGAGACAGCCTCCATCCCTTTTCTAGGGGAACCACATGGTGGCTAAGCTGCCCAATAGATGTGTGTGTATATATATGTACACACACACACACACACACACACACACACACACACATACACAT
Organism: Psammomys obesus; assembly: GCF_907164565.1. Classification (NCBI taxonomy): domain Eukaryota; kingdom Metazoa; phylum Chordata; class Mammalia; order Rodentia; family Muridae; genus Psammomys; species Psammomys obesus. The sequence goes on from NW_026596079.1 coordinate 11,483,660, forward strand.
ATTTGTAGAGAGCCTAAGTCTAGTCCAGGCCTGGTCCTTAGTTGGGACTGTTGATCTTCTTGTGTAGCTCCTGTCCCATCTGGCTCCTTCTATCCCTCCCCCAACTCTTTGATAAAGTTCTCTATGTTTGGCTCTAAGTCTCAGTTTATGTCTCCATTCTTCACTGAGCTGAGCCTCTCAGAGGACAACCATGCTGGCCTCCCATCTATGAACACAGTAGAGCATTGTCAGTAGTATCAGTGGTTGGTTCTCTCCCATGAAGTAGGTCTCAGGTTGGGCCAGGCATGGGTTGCACATTCCCTCAGTCTCTGCTCTCTCTTAATCACTGCATATCCTATAGGCAGGGTAGATTCTGGGTAGAAGTTTTTGATGGTGGGTTGGTGTTTCTCTCCTTCCACCAGGAGTATTGTTTGGTTAGAGGGTGGCCGCTCCAGTCTCTGTAACCCCAGCCACCAGGGGATCTCAACCAGAGTCACCCCTATATCTTCCCAGAGGCCCACTCTTCAGCTTGTCTAAGAGATAACCCTGACCATTCTTTGTCCTCTCTCTGCAAGCCCTGTGCCCTCCTGCCCATGGTCTCCCACATCTGGTGCCCATCCTCATTTCCCTCAGTGTTCCTTCTCTTATCCTATCCCCTCACTTCCACTGAATATTCTATTACTCCTTCTGAGTGAGATTTGAACATCCCCTCTTAGGTTGTCTTTCTTATTCAGTTTCTTTTGGTTTCTGAATTGTAATATAGTTATCCTCTACTATATGGCTACTATCCACTTATAAGTGAGTACATACCATGTGTTTCCTTCTGGGTCTGGGTTATCTCACTCAGGATGATCTTTTCTAATTCCATCCATTTGCCAGCAAATTTCATGATTTCCTTGTTTTTAATAGCTGAGTAGTATTCCATTATGTAAATTTGCCACAATTTCTGTGTCCATTCTTCATTTGAGGGGCATCTAGGTTGTTTGCAGATTCTGTCTATTACAAATAAAGCTGCTATGAACATAGTTGTTCTTGTCGAATGGTGGGCATCTTTTGGGTATATGCCCATGAGTGGTATAGCTGGGTCTTGAGGGAGCACTATTCCCAATTTTCTAAGAAAGCACCAGATTGATTTCCAAAGTAGTTGCTTAAGTTTGCACTCCCAACAGCAATAGCGAAGGGTTCCCCTTTGTCCACATCCTCTCCAGCATGTGTTGTCACTTGAGGTTTTAATCTGAGCCATTCTGACTGGTGTAAGATGGAATCTCAGAATCATTTTGATTTGCATTTCCCTGATGGCTAAGGATGTTGAGCATTTCTTTAAGAGTTTCTCCTCTATTCAATATTCTTCTTTTGATAATTCTCTGTTCAGCTCCGTATCACATTTTTAATTAAATTATTTGGTTTGTTAGTGTCTAAGAGAATTAAAAAAAAAACAATCCAGGGCTAAAAACAAAAGCTGAGGAAGTAGGCAGAATTGCATAGTCCTGGCTCAGAATGCAAGCTCTGTTGCTTCCAAAAACATTTCACTTCCTTGAGCCTCAGTCTTCTCATTCATAGGGAGTTGAAATTGACTTCATTGTTATGAAGTCAACTCAAGTCAATTTTAGTGTCCAGGGAAGCCAACAGCCCCTTGATTAAACAACTCTCTTGATAGAGGTTTTCACCAGGTGAGTCCTATTGCAGCATACCTCATAGTAAAGCATACATCTCCCAAATAACCATCTGGCTCTCTTTTAAGAGCACCCAGGACTGGAGAGATGGCTCAGAGGTTAAGAGCATTGGATGTTCTTCCAAAGGTCCTTCGTTCAATTCCCAGCAATCACATGGTGGTCTACAGCCATCTATGGTGTGATCTAGTGCTTTCTTCAGGCACACATGCAGGCAATAAAATAAATAAATCTTAAAAAAAAGAACACTCAGGCCAGTATTTATTGATGTGGAATAAGCAGTCTCTTTAAAAATACTAATGGTCTCACTCATTCCCATTTTGGCTTTCAGTTCAACATTCCAACTGTTGCTTACTGAGAACCCTTACACTTCAAAATCTCAAGAGATGAGTGGCAAACTAGAATGTGTAGTCTGAATTTCAAGGCTGGCTTAAGCTCTGTTTTCGAGCGTTCTGAATGGTGGCCAGAAGTTAAAAAAAAAAAAAAAAAAAAAAAGGATACAAGCTAATGATCGCCTTCCTAGATGGATGATAAATAAAACTAAACCACCCAGCCCATGCTTTTCTCCTCAGTGTGAATATTCTTGTTAACTGGGCTTTACTCCTACAGACCAGAGATCATAAAAGATGTCTGTGTATTCCCTCAGTGAGTTAGATGATAAGGTTTATGAGAAGATTATGTATTAGTTAGCACTTCAATTTTTTTTTCAGTAGTGGTTTTTATTGTTTGAGCACTTTATGCATAAATTTGTAGGCTTTGGTTATTTTTAAACCTACTTTACTTGGTGATCACGAATGCCTCTACCTCCCTTCAAACCCCTGACCCTAGGTAGTTTAGGATAAGGGATAGTGACCTTTTTAGACTTTGTTCCTTGGAGAGATTCCACTCTTTATTGTCAGAATTCCAACAGTCCAGCAAACAGCAAACAGCAGGGGCAAACAGAAAACAGCAAAGAGCAGTAGTGGCATGAATCAGCACCAGCCCCCTTGAAGTGTTTTCCAAAGCAATTCTAAGAGTATCTCTAAGTAAAATGAGGACCTCTCTGTCTCTCTGTCTCTCTGTCTCTCTCTCTCTGGGCTGCTATTTATCCCTTCTCTGAGTCCATACAAGGATGCTTTTCAGCTGGCACCAACCCCTCCCCCCACACACACACTAGTCAGTTTCCAGCTGACAAAGATCACTTGCCTTCTCAGGTGGCTGTTACTACCTGTGGATAAACTGAAAACATTCCCACACCACACACTTGGGATTTCAACAAAAAACAAATATTTATGAATAACATAACCAAAATTTCCACTTCATAGATTTCATGTGTTTTGATAAAATCCAGTTTTTAATTCCACTTATTGGAACATCATGCACATTTATAGCCCAAGTTAGCTACATTTTAAAACAATGAAACTCTTTTGAGCATAAAAAAGGCATTAAGACTTCTCTCTGAGTTCCACTGAAGGTTAAGCAGTGTCTCCAGGGTGTGGGACAGTGAACTAAACAGTTGATGTGTGCAGTGGCATATCTCATAGAACATGATGTAGGACATTTCATTCTCATGATTATACTTGATTTTAATCTGGTCTCCTCCATGCATGAAGAGCTTAAGTTGATGTGAACTGAAAGGATGATTTCTGGAGTAAGAGATGACAATGTTCTCTTTATTGGAAGAGCAATGATCACAAAAGCTAGCAACAACTAACTTATGTCTATGTTTGATTAGAAACTATTCTCCTTGGTAGCAAGGTAGGACAAACCATTCAAACTCTGTCATTGTTTTGAGGGCCACGATTCTACTTTATAGCTGTCACTACACTGCTGGAGATACTGGAAAAATTCAGCCCTCAGTTCCTCCCCAGTTACAACCTAATTATCAGAGGCATTTTAAATATTTATTTGCTTATTATATTTTATCTACACAAGTATTTTTCCCAGATGCATGTTGGTACACCAAGTTCATGCAATACCCATGAAACCTAGAAAAGGCATTTTTGGTTTCTCTGAAACTGGAGTTGCAGATGATTATGAGCCATCATGTGGTAATGGAAACTGAACTCAAGTCTTCTGCAAGATGTGCTGTGTCTTCCTCACTGATGTATAGCTGTTAAGACCATGACCAAGGAGGATCCAAGATGGCAGCACTGAGAGGACACTGTGGCTGAGGAGCAGGATATCAGTGACTGCACAGCGATTGCAACAGACTGAACTCTGAGCCCTACAACACCAGTGATTGTGTTTCCCAGGTGAGAGGAAACCCCATGGTGAGGGAAGCTATCAGGTCTATTCTCAGATCACCCAGCAAAACCCCAGAAGAGTTCCTGAGTCCTGGCAAGTGCTTGGTCACCAGCCCAGAGCCACAATCCTGCTTGCTCTGATCACCATCCCAGAGTGAACTGTGGGCCTCACAACATCAGAGACTGGGATTTCCAGTCAAGAGAAAATCCAACTGTGAAGGAAGCAATTGGGATCAACCTTAGGTCACCCAAACAATCCCTGGAAAAGGACCCAGGGTCCGGTGGGCACTTAGCCACCAGCCCAGAGACCTGCCTGCTTGCCAGACTCACTGTTCCAGGCAGAACTGTGGGCCCCAGGGCATCAGAGATTGGAAGTCTCTATTGGGAAGAAATCCAGCAATGAGGGAAACAGCAGATCCTACCTCAGGGCACTCAGCCTGATCCCCACCCTCACCAAAAAGTTCTCATGAAAAGTTACTTGGTTCCTACAGGCACCAGAAGCTAGCACAGAGCCACTCACCTGAGCTTGCATGCTCTACTCACCATACTAGACTGAACTGTGGACCCCAAGACACCACAGATTGGGAATCCCTGTTGAGAGGAAACCCCACTGTGGGAAACATCAGGTCTGACCTCAGGACATCCAGCCTCAGAAAAGTTTCTGGGCTTCTGCAGGCTCCAGACTCTAACCCCCTGCTGCATGCAGGAGTGTTGTGCTCACGTCCCACTTATTACAACTTGGGTACTGGGGCACAAAGTTCCAAACTCAGACCTACAGAAGCCTGGGATCCACGGGTTCAGCCCCAGACACTGCACAAAACTCAACCTGTCTCCCTAGATAAACTGACCAAACAGTGGGGCTCCCTGCCTCTTAGGAGGGCTGTGCCCAGCAAACACAGCAGTAACAGCAGTCCACTGAATTCAAAGCAAGTAACCCAGCGGCAGGGCAACTGTCTCCAGGACTTCTCCTGGAGAGAGGAGAGCACCCCTGACTACCAATGATCACAGTTACTACACAAGTCCATATGCCTGAGGTGAACTGTGGCAATTCCTGAGAAGCACCAGCTATTTGGTGACCATACCCAAAAAGATGAGGAGGCTTTCTCCAGTAACAATCATTTTCCTGCCAATGGGATTCTTCCCACAGGGGTACCAGAAACTAACAGTCAACAGGTAGAGACAGCCAGACAGGTAGAGGCCAGTGTAAAAGCACAACCAACAAAAGCCAAAGCAATATGGCATCTCCAGAATCCAGATATCCAGGGACAAGCAGCCAAGGACACCCTATTATAAGTAAAATCCAAGAAGATGACCTTACATCTATGCTTATGAATAGCTTAATGGAGGAAACAAATAAAATGTGTAAAGAATTAGAGGAAGATAAAGTCAAACAGATTATAGCCATCTGTAAAGAAATAGAAGAAGATAAAGTCAAGCAGATTAGGGCCATCCGTAAAGTAATACAAGAAGATGCAGTCAAACAGTTTGTGGCTGTCAGAGAGGAAATAATTAAGTCACTGAAAGAAGTAAAAGAAACAGAGGAATGGACAAACAAACAGGTGAAGGAATTAAAGGAAAAACAGGAAAATGCAGTCAGACAGGTGAATGAAATCAACAAAACGGTTCAAGATCTGAAGATAGAATTGGAAAAATTAAACAAAATACAAACATAGGAAATCATAGAGAGTAAAAACTTAGGGAAGAAAACAGAAACTACAGAGGTAAGCACAACAGCCTACAAAAGATGGAAGAAAGAATCTCGGGTGTGGAAGATACAAGGAAAGAAATAGATGTATCCGTCAAAGAAAATGATAAATCTAAAAAATTTCTGACACAAACTGTCCAAGAAATCCAAGACAACATTCAAAGACAAAACCTAAGAATAATAGGAATAGAGGAAAAAGAAGATTCCCTCCTCCAAGGCCCAGAAAATATTTTCAACAAAATCATAGAAGAAAATTTCCCCAACTTAAACAAGAGGTCTATAAGAATACAAGAGGCCTACAGAACACCCAATAAATTCGACCAGAAAAGAAAATCCTCCCACCACATAATAATCAAAACAGTAAGTATACAGAACAAAGAAAAAAAATACTAAAACCTGCAAGGGAAAAAGGAGAAGTAACATATAATAGAAAACCCATGAGAATCACACCTGACTTTTTAGTTCTAGTACACTTTTTTTTGATGCTTCTTTTCTCTTCAAACTGTACATTTTATATTTTCCCTTGCTCAGTTTGGTTCTTTTCATTATAGACCTGCATAAGAGTGACTGCTAATAATTAGATGACATAGTCAACACTAGGCTGTCTTAAAATCTCTCAGGCAATTCCATTCATCCAACAATCTCCAATTTAGCATCAGGGGTTTTTTTTTGTTTGTTTGTTTTTTGTTTTTTGTTTTTGTTTTTTTTTTATCTAGGCAGAATGCACTTTTTTTTTTCTTGTGAAAATAGCACAATAATGGTCTTTAGGCTACTTACTATGTTCTTCCACTCTTAAATTTCTAGAGCTGGTCAGCCTCCATTCAAATCTCCTTTGGCACTATACTGCAACTAATATGGTCCAGTAAACACACTTAAAGCTTCCAACCACCTTTCTAATCCAAAGTCCCAATGTCTTTTATGCTTCTCTAAGAAAAAACATAGCCAGGCCTGTCACAGCAATGTCTCAGTCTCTGATACCAACTTTTTTCTTAGTCAGTGTTTTATTGCTGTGAAGAGATAATATGACCAGGGCAACTTTCACAAAAGAAAGCATTTAACTGGAGCTTGCCTAGAGTTTCAGAGGTTCAGTTCATTATTATAGTATGATAATGGCACGCTATAGTATGCAGCATGCAGGCAGTCATTGAAGGAGTAGATGAGAACTGCATCCTGATCTATAAGCAGAGAGAGAGGGAAAGGGAGAGAAGATAAAGGAAGAGGGAGACAGAGAGACAGACAGAAAGACACAGAGACAGACACTTGGCCTGGTTTGGGACTTTTAAAACCTCAACACACACACACCTCAACACACACACACTTCCAGTGATATACTTCCCCCAACAAGGCCACACCCCTAATCCTTCTTAAGTAGTGTCATTCCCCTGATGACTAAGCATTTAAATATATGAGCCCATGGGGGCCATTCTCATTCAAACCAACAAGTTAACTACTAAGCCATCTCCTCAGGCATCCTCTTCTAAAGGTGTTTTAAAATTCATCATGATAAGGCTAAAGAGATGTCTCCAGGATTAGAAGTACTTTCTCTTCTTGAAGAGGACCTACATTCATTTCTCAGCACCCACATGGCAGCTCACTACCATCTGTAGCACAACTTAAGTTCTAGGGAAACTAGTGCCTTCTTCTGATTCTGTATGCACCAGGCATACACAAAACACATACACATTCGTTGAAGCAAAACATTCAAATGCACATAATAAATAAATGTAGTTTTTAAAAAAACACAAGATGTGAGTTCATACATCACTGTGAAGGTATTAGGAAAATTTTTTTTTTTTTCCTTTCAAATCAGAGTATCCTGTTTTGGTATGTACTTGAGTTGGGGATTACAGAAACTCAAGGTCAAATCCTTATTCTGACAGGTATATAATGTTTGACTTTAGTCTCCTAACTCTTCTTTTATTATTCCTCTGAGAATAATTATGACAAAGAGATGATGGTGACAATGAAGGTGATGAATTTTACAGATTCACTTTAATTTAGAGACAAAACCTAGGACTAGATTTAGTTTTCTCCTCTGGGGACCCTAGCCTATCAGATCTCATCAGGACTGGCTGCATTGTCTTCCTCTGCAGCCTGGTATGGCTGCTGCCCCTCAGGTGAAGGTGATTAAAGAGCCAGCTACTGAGTTCATGTCAGGGACAACTCCTGTTTCCCTTACTAGGGAACTCACTTGGACACTGAGCTGCCATGGCTACATCTGTGCAAGGGTTCTAGGTTATCTCCATGAATGGTTCTTGGTTGGAGTATCAATCTCAGAAAAGATTCCTGGGCTCAGATTTTTTTGGTTCTGTTGTTCTCCTTGTGGAGATCCAGTCCCCTCCATGTCTTTCTATCTCCCCCTTCTTCCACAAGATTCCCTGCACTCTGCCCAAAGTTTGGCTACGAGCAGGTATCTGTTTTAATACCTGCTGGGTAGAATCTTTCATAGGCTCATTTTTATTATTTAGAAAAACATAGACTAGTCACTTGACAGTTCAAAATTCACTGCATGAATATATTTTATTTAAATTGCTTCATAACTTGAAATATATCTTTGTAATACTCAACATGCCTCAGGTACAGGAAAAATTTTGAATTATTAACTTTGTCACTGTGAGTAACAAAGTATTAATTGCTGCAGCAAAATAAATTATGACTCAGTTTTTATGAGGAAATAGGCTAAAGATCATTAACTGTCAGTCTCTCATTTTCTAATGAAAAACAGCCTGAGGGAGAAGGTACAATGAGAACCAGAACAAAAATGGTTTGCTCTGCCTTGAAGGACTCCAGTGGGCAAAGGAAGAGTTGATCCCTGTCACAGACAATGTACATTCTTGAGCACACCTCCTGAACAGTAAAAAGAGTATCCTATACAAAGGAGCTGTGACTTTAGAAAATCTAGTCTTGTTCAGGTGGTTGAAGGCCAAAGCTGGACTGGGCCAGTGTCCTCCACATAAGATATAAGGACACTTTTCCTGCTAAGATGTCTACACTTCTTGATAGGACTATGGGGCATTTGAAGGGTCTGAGCTCGAGAGTGACTAGTGGAAGACAAAGACCTATCAACTACTCTTCTATGGGCTAGAATGCCTCAGATGAGAAAGTGAAATTCCCATCCTAACTGTCAGTTTTATCATCTTTTATAGTATGGATATTCGTTTTACCCATATATGTTCTTTCTTCCTACTAAGGATGAAACTTCACCTAGAACCCCTTCCCAGGTTCTCTTTGGTATACCATTTTATGTCTCAACCCCAATAAGAACCAGAAGATGCAACTAATATTTTCATAGCTAGTAATGGACATCCTGTCTCTACATCTCTTCTGTAACTCAATCTTACTCTAATGTTTTTATTTTTATAAATCAAAGCCCTCAGAATGCTGAGCTTTTGTTTTTCTCTACAAGAGGAAGGCAGTTTCCAGAATGGAAAATCTACTTTTCCCCACAATAGAGATGAAAATTTAAGAAAGATCTGCTTTTTTGCAGGTTGATAGTCCTCAAGATTCTGAGGCTATGAGAAACTAGAGAGTGATGAAAAAATTCTTCCCTTTTATCACTGAACCTGTTACCTCAACCCAGTTTTACAAAGTTAATCATTCTTTGCCCAATAATATATGTAGTGTGGTATATGCTCATGTGACTCGAATGAATATAAGGCATTTCTTACTACATGCATGAGTGTCTATCATTACTTTTATAAGCAAATGCCACTTTATTTGATAAAAAGCCCTGAGCATCATTTCATTTTATCTCTTCTTCTTATACCAAGCTGTTTTGACCCCTGGACAAAAGAAAACAAACAACAACAAAACACTGCTCTTTTCTCTTATCTTTAATGACACCATATTGCAGCAAAGAATCAAACTCATGCACAGAATTCATCACAAGTTGACTTCTGTATTCTTGGCCAAGTTCTACACAAATCATGTGGAACAAACTGTCATGTAAGCCACTAGGACTTGTGCCTTTTTTCTATTGCCCACGATCCCTTCATTCTAATCAATGTTTTGGCAAACAATGTTCACTTTTCAAGAGACAGTACAGTTGTTACAGATTCTGAGTTTTTTTTCTCTGTTTTGTGTTAACAAAACAGACTTAAAGAATTGAAGTATGCAATGTTATCTTAATAAATAATTTAAATAAAAATATTCATGAAAGAATTGCTCTAAGACTCAGGTGCAGTAGCACAAGCCTTGAATCCCAGCAACTGGGGAGGGAGAGGTAGGCAGATGTCTGTGAGTTTGAGGCCAGCCTTCTCTACAAAGTGAACAAAGTGACAACTTTGACTACACAGAGAAACTCTATCTTAAAAAAAGATCAAAAATATAAAAAAGAATTGCTCTAAGGAGACCTATTTTTGGTGCACTTACTCTGGTTTCAAAGATCAGACAGCAGAGGGATTGTGAGTCAATGTCCTCCACCAGTCTTCTGTTAATATCTATACAAGCACAAACAGCTGTGTTTCCCTTTTTATAGAAATGAGAAAAGATACTTCTCTGCACTCAAGACACTGAGATCTGATTCATCAATAATGTTTTTATGATTCAGTCACCATGTCCAAGGAATTTCACTTATATAATTTTTTTCTTTATTCCTTTTCACCTGCAAAATAGAAAAAGAGACAACTCCCTTCAAGTCTGATGGAGAAGAGCAAATGAGATAGTGTCTGGACAGAAGCCTCAGAAGACCTGCAATAAATAATAGCTATACTTGACTCTAAATCTCTGCTCCCTACAAGGTAAAAATGGGCATCAATTGTTCAATCAGAGAGGCTAATCTTGGATTTGATGCAAACTGTGTTCCCCTTTTCCCTATCTGCCACACAGGATCAATGAGATAATCATGCATATTCCCTTGAAAGCCCTTTGAAAAGTAAAAGGCACTATAAAATGTAGGTTGTCATTACAATTCTTATGAGGGGGCTGATTCAGGGCTATTAAAATTCGATGCCGTCAGGACAGGAAAGACAGGCAAATTTCCAAACAGCATCTGACTGAATCCAAAGCATTGTGCCCTTCTGGTTGGCAATGAACATAGCTGCAATTAATTGGACAGCCAAGCAAAACTATGAATTAATGGAAACTCAACCTCAGAGGGACATTGCCCCCATGAATGGGAAAACAATGATTGAAATAATTAAGTAACCGTGTTGGTCATGCTAATTGGTAGCAGGTATTACAGTAAACTTAACTTTTTGCTTTTGTTATCACCTCTTTATTTTTTTCATTTTATTTTATTTTTATTAATTACAGTTTATTCGCTTTGTATCCCCCCTGTGCCTCCTTCATCCTCCCCTCCCAATCACACCCTCTCTCCTCCTTCTAACCTATGTACGTACCCAAGTCCACTAATGGGGGAGGTCTTCCTCCCCTTCCTTCTGATCATAGTCTATCAGGTCTCATCAAGAATGGCTGCATTGTCTTCCACTGTGACCTGGTGAGGCTGCTCCCCCCTCAGGGGTAGGTGATCAAAGAGCAGGGGAATCAGTTCATGTCAGAGACAGTCCCTGTCCCTATTGCTATGGAGCCCATTTGGACAGTGAACTGCCATGGGCTACATCTGTGCAGGGGTTCTAGGTTATCTCAATGAATGGACCTTGGTTGGAGTATCAGTCTCAGAAAAGACCCCTGTGACCAGATTGTTTGGTTCTGTTGCTCTCCTTGTGGAGCTCCTGTCCTCTCCAGGTCATACTATCTTCCCCTTCTTTCATAAGGTTCCCTGCACTCTGCCCAAAGTTTGGCTATAAGGCTCAGTATCTGCACTGATACCCTGCAGGGTAGAGCCTTTTAGAGGCCTTCTGTGGTAGCCTCCTGTCCTGTTCCCTGCTTTCTCCCTCTTCTGATGTCTGTCTTCTTTGCCTTTTAAATGGGGATTGAGCATCTTAGCCAGAGTTCTCCTTCTTGATTGGTTTCTGTCAGTGTACAGATTTTAGTATGTTTATTCTATATTATATGTCTAATATCCACTTATGAGTGAGTATATACCTGTGTGTCTTTCTGCTTCTGAGATACTTCACTTAGGATATCTTTTCCAATTCCCACTATTTACCTGCAAATTTCATGATTTCCTTGTTTTTTTATTGCTGAGTAATATTCCACTGTGTAGATGTACCACAATTTCTGTATCAATTCCTCAACTGAGGAGCATCTGGGTTGTTTCCAGCTTCTGGCTATTACAAATAAAGCTGCTACAAACATGACTGAGCAGATGTCCTTGTTAGACACTTGAGTGTCTTTTGGATATATACCTAGGAGTGGTATAGCTGGATCTTGAGGAAGCACTATTTCTAATTGTCTGAGAAAGTGCCAGATTGATTTCCAAAATGGTTGTACAGATTTACATTCCCACCAGCAGTGGAGGTGGGTTGTCCTTTCTCCACAACCTCTCTAGCATGTGTTGTCACTTGAGTTTTTGATCTTAGCCATTCTGAGGGGTGTAAGGTGAAATCTCAGGGTCATTTTTATTTGCATTTCCCTGATGACTAAGGACGTTGAGCATTTCTTTAAGTGTTTCTCTGACATTTGATATTCCTGTATGGAGAATTTTCCATTTAGCTCCGTATCCAATTTTTAATTGAATTAACTGATTTGTTGCTGTTTAACTTCTTGGGTCCTTTATATATTTTGGATATTAGCCTTCTGTCAGATAAAGGATTGGTGAAGATCCTTTCCCAATCTGTAGGCAGTTGTTTTGTTTTGATGACAGTGGTCCTTTGCTTTACAAAAGCTTTTCAATTTCATGAGGTCCCACTTATTGATTTTTGGTATTAGAGCCTATGCTGTTGGTATTCTATTCAGGAAGTTGTCTACTGTGCCAATGAGTTCAAGGCTTTTCCCCAGTTTTTCTTCTAACAACTTTACCATGTCTGGTTTTCTATTGGAGTCTTTAATCCATTTGGACTTTAGTTTTGTGCAGGGAGATAAGTATGGATCTATTTGCATTTTTCTACTTGTAGACATCCAGTTAGACCAGCACCATTTGTTGAAGATGTTATCTTTTTTCCATTGAATCGTTTTGGCATCTTTGGAAAAAAATCAGGTGTCCATGAGTGTATGGATTTATTTTGAGTCTTCTATTTGATTCCACTGATCCACCATTCTGTTTCTATGCCAGTACCATGCAGTTTTTAGTATTGTTGCTCTATAATACAGCTTGAGATCAGGAATGGAGATACCTCCAGAAGATCTTTTATTGCAGAGAATTGTTTTAGAAATTCTGAGTTTCTTGTTATTTCATATGAAGTTGAGAATTTTTCTTTCAAGGTCTGTAAAGAATTGTGTTGGTAATTTAATGGGAATTGAATTGGATCTGTATATTGCTTTTGGTAAGATGGCCATTTTTACTATGTTAATCCTGCCAAGTCATGAACATGAGAGATCTTTCCATCTTCTGATATGTTCTTCTAATTCTTTCTTTAGAGACTGGAAATTTTGTCTTACAAGTCTTTGACTTGCTTTGTTAGAGTCACACCAAGGTACTTTATGTCATTCGTGGCTATTGTGAAGGGTGTTGTTTCACTAATTTCTTTCTGAGCCCTTTTATCTTTTGTATACAGGAGGGCTACTGATTTTTTTGAGTTAATTTCATATCTGGCCAATTTGCTGAAGGTGTTTATCAGCTGTAGAAGTTCCCTAGTAGAATTTTTGGGGTCACTCATGTATACTATGATATCATCTGCTAATAGTGATACTTTGACTTCTTCATTTCCAATTTGTATCCCCTTCATCTCCTTTAATTATCTTATTGTTCTAGCAAGGACTTCCAGAACTATGTTGAAGAGATATGGAGAGAGTAGGCAGCCTTGCCTTGTCCCTGATTTCAGCGGGATTGATTTAAAGTCTCCATTTAGTTTGATGTTTGCTATAGGCTTGCTGTATATTGCCTGTACTATGTTTAAGTTTGTGCCTTGTGTTCCTGATCTCTCCAAGACTCTAAATATGAATGGGTGTTGGATTTTGTCAAAGCTTTTTCAGCATCTAAGGAGATGATCATGTGGTTTTTCTCCTTCAGTTGGTTTACATGGTGGATCACATGATGGATTTCCATATATTGAACCAGTCTTGCATGCCTGGGATGAAGCCTACTTGGTCATAGTGGATATATCTTTGATGTGTCCTTGTATTTGGTTTGCAAGTATTTTATTGAGTATTTTTGCATCAATGTTCATAAGGGAGATTGGCCTGAATTTCTCTTTCTTGGTTGGGTCTTTGTGAGGTTTAGGTACCAAGGTGACTGTGGCTTCATAGAATGAGTTTCCTACTGTTTCTATTTTGTAGTATAGTTTGAAGAGTATTGGTGTTAGCTCTTCTTTGAAGGTCTGGTAGAATTCTTCATTGAAACCATCTGGCCCTGGGCTATTTTTGCATTGGAGACTTTTGATGACTGCTTCTATTTCTTTAGGGAATATAGGACTATTTAATCGATATACCTGTTCTTCTTTCAGCTTTGGTAAGTGGACTCGATCAAAAAAATCACCCATTTCACTTAGATTTTCAAATTTTGTGGCGTATGGGTTTTGAAGAAAGACCTAATTATTGTTTGGATTTCCTCAGTGTCGGTAGTTATGTCCCCCTTTTCATTTCTGATTTTGTTGATTTGGATAGTGTCTCTCTACATTTTAGTTAGTTTGGCTAAGGGTTTGTCCATCTTGTTGATATTCTCAAACAACCATCTCTTGATTTCTTTGATTATTTCTATTGTTCTATTTATTTCTAATTTATTTATTTCAGCTCTGAGTTTGATTATTTCTAGCCATCTACTCCTCTTGCATGTGTGTGCTTCTTTTTTTTTCCCATAGGGCTTTTAGGTGAACCATTAGTTTGCTTGAATGAGATGTTTCAAATTCCTTCTTGAAGTCATTTAGTGCTATGAACTTTCCTCTTAGCACTGCTTTCATTGTGTCCCACAATTTGGGGTATGTTGTGCCATCATTTTCATAGCTTCTTTCTTTATTTCTTCCCTGACCCAGCTGTCTTTGAGTAGCAAGTTGTTCACTTTCCATGTGTGTGTCAGCTTTTTGCTATTTCTGTTGTTGTTGAGGTCCAACTTTAGTCCATGGTGATCAGATAGGATAGAACGGATTAATGTCAATCTTCTTGTATCTGTTGAGGCTTGCCTTGTGACCAAGTATATGGTCTATTTTGGAGAAGGTTCCATGAGGTGCTGAGAAGAAGTTAAATTATTTTATGTTTGGGTGTAAGATTCTGTAAATGTCTATTAGGTCCATTTGATTCCTGACCTCTGTTAGAGATATTGTTTCTTTGTTTAATTTCTGTTTTGTTGACCTATCCTTTGTTGAGAGTGGGGTGTTGAAGTCTCCCACTCTTAATGTATGGCAAACTATGTGTGGTTTAAGTTTTATTAATGTTTCTTTTACAAATGTGGGTGCCCTTGTATTTGGGGCATAGATGTTCAGGATTGTGATGTCTTCCTTGTGGAATTTTCCCTTGATGAGTATGAAGTGTCCTTCACCATCTCTTTTGATTAATTTTGGTTAAAAATCCATTTTATTAGATATTAAAATTCCCTGCTTGCTTCTTTGGTTCATTTGCTTGGAAAACTATCTTCCAGCCCTTTACTCTCAGGTATTGTCTATCTTTTTGACTTAAGTGTGTTTCTTGTATGCAACAGATTGTTGGGTCTTATTTATGCAACCATTCTGTTAATTTTTTGTTTGTTTGTTTTTTTGGCAATGGAAAATTTCTTTTTTTTATTTTTAAATTATCTTATACATTCACTTGTATCCCAGCTGTAGGCCTCTCCCTCTTTACCTCCCAATCCTCCCCTCCCTTCCTCATCTCCTCCCTGCCCCCTCCCGAGTCCACTGAGAGGGGTGTTCTCTTCTCTTTCCATCTGGCCCTAGCTTATTAGTTATCTTCAGGATGGTTGCAATGCCCTTATCTGTGGCCTAGGAAGGCTGCTCCTCCCTCGGGGTGGGGAGGGGAAGCTCAGTGAGCCAGACATTGAGTTCATGTCAGAAAAAATCCCTGTCCCCCTTATTAGGGAACCCACTTGGATACTGAGCTACCATGGGCTATGTCTGAGCAGGGGTTGTAGGTTATATCCATGCACGGTCTTTGGTTGGATAAACAGTCTCAGAAAAGACCCTTGTGCCCAGATATATTTGGACCTTTTGGGGCTCCCTGTCCCCTCTAGGTTATACTAATTCCCTTTTCCTTCATATGATTCCCTATACTCTGCCTAAGGCTTGCTTATGGGTCTCATCATCTGCTTTGATACACTGCTAGGTAGAGTCTTTTAGGTGACTTCTGTGGTAGGCTACTGTCCTGTTACTTTTCTCCTACTTCCAATGTCCATCCCCTTAGTCTTTCTAGATGAGGATTGATCATCTTACCCCTGGTCCTCCTTCTTGTTTATCTTCACTAGGTGTGCATATTTAAGTATGTTTATCCTATATTATAGGTCTAGTATCCCCTTATAAGTGAGTATATACCATGTGTCTCTTTCTGATCCTGGGATATCTCATTCAGGATGATTTTTTCTAGATCCCACCATTTGCCAGCAAAATTCATGATTTCCTTGTTTTTAATTGTTGTGTATTATTCCATTGTTTAGAAGTACCACAGTTTCTTTATCCATTCCTCCATTAATGAACATCTGGGTTGTTTCCAGGTTCTGTCCATTACAGATAAAGCTGCTAAAAACATGGTTGAGCAACTATCCTTATTGTGAACTTGAACATCTTTTGTATATATGCCTAGGAGTGGTATAGCTGGATCTTGAGGTAGCACTATTCCTAATTGTCTGAGAAAGTTCCAGATTGATTTCCATAGTTGTTGTACCAGTTGACATCCCCATAAGCAATGGAGGAGGGTTCATTGCTTTCTCCACAACCTCTCCAGCATGTGTTGTATCTTGAGTTTTTGATCTTAGCCATTCTGATGGGTGTAAGGTAAAAATCTCAGGGTCTTTTTGATTTACATCTCTCTGATGGATAGGGATGTTGAACATCTCCTTATGTGTTTCTCTGCCATTCTATATTCTTCTACAGAGAATTCTCTGCTTAGCTCCATAACCCATTTATTAATTGGGTTGCTTGAATTATTGCCTTTTAACTTCTTTAGTTCTTTATATATTCCAGATATCAGCCCTGTGTCAGATGTTGGGTTGGTAAAGATCCTTTCCCAATTTCATAAGCTGTAGTTTTCTTCTGACAGTGTCCTTTGCTTTACAAAAGCTTTTCAGTTTCATGAGGTCCCATTTATTGATTGTTGCTCTTAGGGCCTGTGCTGATGGTGTTCTGTTTAAGAAGTTGTCTCCTGTGCCAATGAGATCTAAGGTCTTTCCCACTTTTTCTTCTAGCCAATTTAGAGTATCTGGTTTTATGTTGAGGTCTTTGATCCACTTGGACTTTAGTTTTGTGCAGGGTAATAAATATGGATCTATTTTCATTTTTCTGCATATAGACATCCAGTTGGATCAGCACCATTTGTTGAAGATGCTGTATTTCTTCCATTGAATGGTTTTGGCTTTTTTGTTAAAAATCAAGTAGTCATAGATGTGTGGGTTTATTTATGGGCCTTCTATTCGGTTTCATTGATCCACCTTTCTGTTTCTATGCCAGTACTAAGCAGTTTTTATTACTATTGCTCTGTAGTACACCTGGAGATCAGGGATAGAGATACCTCCAGAGGATCTGTTGTTGTACAGGATTGTTTTGGAAATTCTGTTTTGTTTTGTTTTTTGTTTCTCCATACGAAGTTGAAAATTTTTCTTTCAAGGTCTGTAAAGAATCATGTTGGTATTTTGATGGGAATTGCATTGAATCTGTAGATTCCTTTTGACAGAATGGCCATTTTCATTATATTAATCCTATGGATCCATGAACACGGGAGATCTTTCCATCTTCTGAAATATTTGATTTCTTTCTTCAGAGACTTAAAGTTTTTTTTTTTTCCAAACAAGTCTTTCACCTGCTTGGTTAGAGTCACCCCAAGGTACTTTATGTTATTAATGGCTATTGTGAAGGGTGTTGTTTTCCTGATTTCTTTCTCAGCCCTTTTGTCTTGGGTATACAGGAGGGCTTCTGATTTTTTTGAGTTAATTTTGTATCCAGGCACTTCGCTGAAGGTGTTTATCAGCTGTAGGAGTTCTCTGGTTGTGTTTTTGGGATCACTCAAGTATACTATCATATCATCTGCGAATACTGAAACTTTGACGTCTTCCTTTCCAATTTATATCCCCTTGATCTCCCTTACTTGTCTTATTTCTCTAGCTAGGACTTCAAATACTATGTTGAAGAGATATGGGGAGAGTGGACAGCCTTGCCTTGTCCCTGATTTCAATGGGATTGCTTTGAGTTTCTCTACATTGAGTTCAATGTTGGCTATAGGCTTGCTGTATATTGCCTTTACTATGTTTAGGTGTGTGCCTTGTATCCCTGATCTCTCCAAGACTTTAAACATGAATGGGTGTTGGATTTTATCAAATGCTTTTTCGGCATCTAGGGAGATGACCATGTGGTTTTTCTCCTTCAATGTGTTTATATGGTGGATTACATTGATTGATTTCCATATATTGAACAACCCTTGCATGCCTGGGATGAAGCCTACTTAGTCATGGTGTATGATATCTTTAATGTGTTCTTGGATTTGGTTTGCAAGTATTTTATTGAGTATTTTTGCATCAATGTTTATGAGAGAGATCGGTCTGAAGTTTTCTTTTTTTTGTTGGATCTTTGTGTGGTTTAGGTATTAAGGTGAATGTGGCTTCATAGAATGAGTTTGGTAGTGTTCCCTCTGTTTCTATTTTGTGGAATAATTTGGAGAGAATTGGAGTTATCACTTCTTTGAAGATCTGGTAGAATTCAACACTGAAACCATCTGGCCTTGGGCTTTTTTTGGAGGGGAGGCTGTTGATGGCTGCTTCAATTTCCTTGGGGGCTCTAGGGCTGTTCAACCTTTCTACCTTGTCTTGACTTACATTTGGTAGATGGACTCTATCAAGAAAACTGTCCATTTCTTTTAGATTTTTGAACTTTGTGGCATATAGGCTTTTGTAGTATGACCTAATGATTGTTTGGATTTCCTTATTGTCTGTAGTTATGTCCTCCTTTTCATTTCTGATTTTGGTGATTTGGATAGTTTCTCTATGCCTTTTAGTTAGTTTGGCTAGGGTTTGTCTATCTTGTTAATTTTCTCAAAGAACCAGCTCTTGGTTTCATTGATTCTTTGAATTGTTTTATTTGTTTCTAATTGGTTGATTTCAGCCCTGAGTTTGATTATTTCCAGCCGTCTGCTCCTCTTGGGTGTTTCGCTTCTTTATTTTCTAGGGCTTTCAGTTGTGCCATTAAGTTGTTTGTATGAGATGTTACAAATTTCTTCTTAAAGGCACTTAATGCTATGAGTTTTCCTCTAAGCGCTGCTTTCATTGTGTCCCATAAATTTGGGTATGTTGTGCCTTCATTTTCATTGAATTCTAGGATGTCTTTGATTTCTTTCTTTATTTCATCCTTAACCCAGCGATCACTGAGAAGTTGTTAAGTTTCCATGTGTGTGTAGGTTTTTTTGCTATTTCCATTGTTTTTGAGGTCCAGCTTTAGTCCATGGTGGTCACATAGTATGCAGGAGATTATTTCAATTTTCTTGTATCTGTTGAGGCTTGCTTTGTGACCAACTATATTTTCTATTTTGGAGAATGTTCCATGAGGTGTTGAAAAGAATGTACACTCTTTTGAGTTTGGGTGAAAAGTCCTGTAGACATCTATCAGGTCCATTTGAATTAGGACATTTGTAAGTGTCTTTATTTTTCTGTTTGGCTTCTATCTAGATGATCTGTCCCTTGGTGATAGTGGGGTGTTGAAGTCTCCCACTATTAAGGTGTTGGGTCGATGTATGATTTAAGCTTTAATAATGTTTCATTTACGAATGTAGGTGCTCTTGTATTTGGGGCATAGATATTCAGAATTGTGCTGTTCTCTTGGTGGATTTTTTTCTTTATGAGAATGTAGAGCCCCTCTACATCTTTTTGATTAGTCTTGGTTGAAAGTCTATTTTATTAGATATTAGGATAGCCACTTCTGTTTTTTTTTGGGGGGGGATCCATTTGCTTGAAAAAGAGCATAATGTGTTTCTTGGACGCAGCAGAATGTTGGATCCTGTTTCCGCAACCATTCGGTTAGTCTGTGTCTTTGTTTTGGAGAGTTGAGTCCATTGATGTTGATAGATAATAATGACCATTCAATGTTATTTCCTATTATTGTAGAGTTGGTGGTGCTACTGTGATTCATTGCTTGTTTTCTTTTGATTTTTCTTGGGGAATTATCTATAACCTATGTTTTCTTGGGTGTAGTTGTTTTCGTTGGATTCGAATTTTCCTTCTAGTATCTTCTGTAGGGCTGGTTTGCTGTTCAAATATTGCTTAAATTTAGTTTTGTCATATATTTTGTTTTCTCCATCTATGTTGATTGAAAACCTTTGCAAGATATAGAAGTCTAAGTTGACATCTGTGGTCCCTTAGAGCCTGAATGATATCTGCCGAGGCCCTTCTGGCTTTCATAGTTTCTGATGTGAAGTCTGGTGTGATTCTGACCTTTATGTGTTACTTGGGCTTTTTCCCTTGCTGCTTTTAGTGTCTTTTCTTTATTTGTAGATTAAGTGTTTTGACTATGATGTGGCGTGAGGAGTTTCTTTTCTGGTCTAGTCTATTTGGTGTTCTGTAGGCCTCTTGTATGTATGTGGACATCTCTTTCTTTAGGTTGGGAAAATTTTCTTTTATGATTTTCTTGAAAATATTTTCTGGACCTTGGAGCCTGGAATCCTCTTCTTCATCAATTCCTATTATTCTTAGAGTTTGCCTTTTCATGGTGTCCTTGATTTCTTGGATGGTTTGTGTTTGGGATTTTTCCAATTTTACTTTTTCTTTGAGAGTAGTATCAATATCTGCGAGTGTGTCTTCAGCACCCGAGATTCTCTCTTCCATCTCTTGTATTCTATTAGTGATGCTTACCTTTGTGGCTCCTTCTCTCTTCTCTAAGTTCTCCAGTTCCAGGGTTTTCTCACTTTGTGTTTTCTTTATTGATTCAAATTCTGTTTTCATGCCTTGCAACATTTCCTTCATCTGTTTGAATGTTGATTCCTGTGTCTCCAAGATGGTCTCTATTTTTTTTTTGTTTGTTTCCTTTCTTAATGCCACTACTTCTGCCTCCATTTGTATGGCTATATTTGCCTGTGTTTCTTTGAGAGCTTTGTTCACTTCGTTTTTCTTTGTTTCCATTTGGGAGGCCAAATCTTTTAGAGATTTGTTTGTTTCCTCTTTAACTATTTGAATCTTATGGCTATTTCTCTGAGAGATTTGTTGGTTTCCTCTTTATGTGCCTCAAATAACTGGATAATCATAGTTTTAAAATCATTTTCTTGTGTTTCTGATGAGTTGGAGTATCCATTAATTTTGGGGGTTGCCGGTGAAGCCATGATATCTTGATTTATGTTGGATGTGTTTTTTCGCCGACCCCTGACCATTTGGTCACCCATAATGTTCACTGTTTGTTCCTGGATTCTGCAGTTCATACTGGTTTTTCTCTGGTGTCTAGAGAATTCTTTAGGAAAATGAGAAATGTCCAGTGGTTTCAGTGTGTGCATTGGTGATTCAGCTATACCTGTAGGAGAAAAGTTTGCAGGCACAGAAGGGCAAATGTGGGGTAGCATGTGATAGAGTGTGTGCGTGTAGGTGTGTCCTAAGGGACAGGGTGTTGGAGAATGAAAAGATCTTCAGTGTGTGAGAGGGGTGCCTTGTAGGCACTGAAGGTGTTGCAGGTGCTTAAGGGATAATCTGTTTGACTTTATCTTCCTCTAGTTCTTTAAGGATTTTATTTGTTTCCTCTCTTATCCTCTTCAGAAGCATAGATATAAGGTCATCTTGAATTTCATTTATGCTGGAGTGTCCAGGGCTGATTGCTCCTGAATAATTGAGTTCTGGAGATGCCTTGTTGTTCTGTCTTTTGTTGGTTGACCTTTTATGCTGGCCTCTACCCATTGGGCTACCTTAGGTGTTGGGTATTAGTTTCTGGTGCCTGCTGAAATCCTGTGGTAGGGAGAATCCTCTTGACAGGAAGATGATTGTTCCTGAAGCAGGCCTCCTTATCTTTTTGGTTATGGTCACTGAGTAGCCAGTGTTTTTCAGGAATTGTCGCAGCTCACCTCAACCTTATAGACCTGAGTGGTAACTGTGGTCTTTGTTAGTCAAGGGGGCTCTCCTCTTACCTGGAGAAATCCTGGAGACAGCTTCCCTGCTTTTGGGTTTCTTGATGTAAATTTAGTGAGCTGCTGCTGTAACCTGAATGCTCCTACCCCATGGTTCGGTCAGTTTAGTTAGGGATAACTGGTTGCCCCTTGGAGCATTATCTGGGGACTGATATCATGGGTTCCTGGCTCCTGTAGGTCTGAAGTTGGAGCTCTGTGTCTCAGTACCCAAGTGATAATCAGAGGCAGGTGAGCACAGCTCTCATGCATGCAGCAGGAGGCTAGAGTCTGGACCCTGTGGATAACAGATACTTTTCAAGAGCTAGGCGTCCTGAGGTAGGGCCAGATGTTTCCCCAACCATGGGGTTTCCTCCCAACAGGGAGATCCAGTCTGAGGTATTTGTGGTGTCATGCAGAGTGCTCAGGCCCTGGCAGGTAGTGGCTCCAAGCTGGTGAATGGGCTGGAACCTGAAAACTTTTCCTGAGAATTTTCCATGTGTGGTGTGTGTGTGTGGGGGGGGGGATCAGCTGAGTGCTCTAAGCTGGAACCTGCTGTTTCCCTCACTGTGGGGTTTTCTCCCAACAGGGAAACCCAGTCTCTGGTGCCCTGGGGTCCACAGTTCTGCCTGTGATGGAAAGTCAGATGCACAGCAGGTGTCAGGGCTGGCAGTTGTGCACCTGCCAGTCTGCGGGATGTTTTCCAGGGATAGACTGGGTGACCTGAGGTCAGTCACATTTGCTTCCTTCCCTGTGGGGTTTTCTTACAATTGGTACTCCCAGTCTCTGGTGTTTTGGTGCCCACTGATCAGCCTGGGAAGGTGATCAGGACACGCAGGCATGTGGCTCTGGTCTGGTGACAGAGTTCCTGAGGGACCCGGGATCTCTTCCAGGTTCTGGCTTGGTGACCTGAGAGTGGACTCAACTGATTCCCACACCGTGGGGTTTCCTCTCACCTGGGAAACAGGATCACTGGTGTTTTAGGTCCAGAGTTCAATCTCCTGGTCTTTGAACTGACACTGCTGACCTGCTCCCCAGACACAGTGTCCTCCTGATGCCGCCATCTTGGACAAACATTATAATCTCCTTAATTTATGCATACATATCTGCATACATACATATCTGTAATTTGAATGAGAATGGCTCTCACAGGCTCATCTGTATGAATTCTTAGTCATCAGTTAGTAGAACTGTTGGAAAGGATGAGGAGGTGTGGTCTTGTAGTAGGCATTGCCTTGTTGAAGGAGGTGTCCTTTGAGGGCAGCTATGAGGTTGCAAATTTTCATGCCAAGACATCCCCCCCCGGCTTTCTGTCTGCTTTCTGTGGATAAGGATGTAAATATCTCAGCTACTGCTTTAGTGCCATGCATTTCTGCTTCGTGATATAATGATCATAGACTAATCCTCTGAAATTCTAAGTAAGCCACCAATTAAATGTTTTCTTGTATAAGTGTTGCCTTGGTCATGTTATCTCTTCATAGCAATAGAACAGTGACTAAGACAGAATTTGGTACTAGGTACTGGTACAGCCACAACCACTCCCTGATAAAGCATGCATGGGAAGATTCAAGTATGACTTGATACACAAGAGACATCACTGTTGGGAGGTCAATGCAACAACAAATCAGCCTTCCCTGTTATGAATGTAGGAATAGTAAAGATGGGAGGTAAAACAGCATCGCTTAGGTCAGTTAGCAAGTAAGAGGTGAGACAGATCTATACATTATTTGTCACAAGTTTTTTAAAAGTACAATGAATGTAGTCTCTGAAGGTGATGTAAATAATATGAATGCAGGTTTGGCTTTAGTTAAGAGTGAAAACACACCCGGTTGTGGTGGTACATGCTTTTAATCCCAGCACTCGGGGTGGAATGGCAGGTGGATTGCTGTGAGTTGGAGGCCAGCTAGATCTATGTCAAGCCCAGGACAACCAAAGCTATGCAGAGAAACCCTGTGTCAAAAACTAAGAGAGAGAGAGAGAGAGAGAGAGAGAGAGAGAGAGAGAGAACTCGGTAAAAGTTTGTGATTTCTAGGCTGTCACCATTTATCATTTTAAGTTGTGAGTCAAATGAATTCTAAACAAAGTAAGGAATGGTATACGGGGTAGTTTAGAGGAAGTAAAGGGAAGGAAGTAATGATACGATTATATTAAATTTCAAAAATAAAAGAAATAAAAATAAACAACAGTATAGGAGACAGCTTCTAATTCTTTAAATAAAAACCTTACAAACTGTTCTAAATTTTTTGAAAACCTTTACAAATTAGTAATTGTAAACATTTTCTCAATATCTGGCAATATCTAGAATATTTACCTGACATGGAGCTTGATTCTTAAGCCAGAATAGGCAATCCTCGTACTACTCATCAAGCTTGTTGAAACTGAGATTCTGATCCAAACAGTGGGGATAGGTTCTGTGGTTTTATGTTTCTACTCAGCTTTCCATGTGTTGCTGATGCTGTCAGGTAAGAAACCATTCTCTCAGTATCACAGCAGAGGAAGCTGGCACTGTCTTCCACACGGGTCTTCTTGATGCTCTTGATGATGCCTAGCAGCTTCCAGAAATGCATAACGCTTTATGCATTTGGTTTAAAGTGGGCTTTAAACCCACTTTCAAGATGGGCAGAGGTGACATAGATAAATTTTCATTTTGTAATACTGTTAAATGTCCATATCAATATGACATTTACATTTCATGACAAAAGACAGGGATGGTTTTTGGGGTTTTTTTTTTGTTTGTTTTTTGTTTTTTTAATTTTATTTTTTTCTTATCAGTTACATTTTATTAACTCTGTATCCCAGCCGTGTCCCGATCCCTCATTCCCTCCCAGTCCCTCCCTCCCAGTCC
>NW_026596079.1:11508680-11555394 GCF_907164565.1 Psammomys obesus
TCCCTCCCTCCCTCCCTCATCTCCACCATGCCCCTTGCCAAGTCCACTGATAGGAGGGACCTACTCCCCATTCATCTGATCCTGTTTTATCAGGTATCTTCAAGACTGGCTGCAAAGTCCTCCTCTGTGGCCTAACAGGACTGCTCCTCCCTTGGGGGCTGGGGAGGCCAAAGAGGCAGTCATTGAGTTCCTGTTAGAAATAGTCCTTGTTCCCCTCACTATGGGAAACCAATTGGTTACTGAGCTACCACAGGCTACATCTGAGCAGAGGTTCCAGGTTATATCCATACATGGTGCTTGTTTGAATGTCAGTCTCAGAAAAGACCCTGTGCCCAGATATATTTGGTCCTTGTGGAGCTCCTATCCTTTCCTCATCAGACTAACTCCCCTTCTTTCTTATGATTCCCTGTACTCTGCCAAAGGTTTGGTCATGAGTCTTTGCTTTGAAAACACTGCTAGGTAGAGTCTTTCAAATGTGCTCAGTAGACTCCTGTCATATGTTCAATGTGCATCCCATCTGTCTTTCTAAATGAGGATTGATAATCTTACCCCCTGTCCGCTCTCTTGATTATCTTTTTTAGGTGTATAGATTTCATTATGTTTATCATATCTTATAGGTCTATATAAGTGAGTATATACCTTGTTTGTCTTTCTCCTTCTGGGATATTTCACTCAGGATGATCTTTTCTAGATCCCACCATTTGCCTACAAATTTCATGATTTCCTCCTTTTTGATTGCTGAGTATTATTCCATTGTGTAAAAATACCACAATTTCTGTACCCATTCCTCCGCTGATGGACATCTGGGTTGTTTCCAGGTTCTGGCTATTACAAATAAAACTGCTATAAACATGGTTGAGCAAATATCCCTTTTGTGTACTTGAGCAAACTTTGGGTATATACCTAGCAGTGGTATAGCTGGGTTTTGAGGAAGCACTAGTCCTAATTGTCTTAGAAAGCACCAGTTAGATTTCCAGAGTGGTTATATCAGTTTACCTTCCCAACAGCAGTGGAGGAAGGTTCCCCTTTCTCCACAACCTCTCCAACATGTGTTGTCCCTTGAGTTTTTCATCTTGGCCATTCTGATGGGTGTAAGGTGATATCTCAGGGTCGTTTTGATTTGCATTTCCCTGATGGCTAATGAGGATGAGCATTTCTTTAAGTGTTTCTCTGCCATTCGATATTCCTCTGTCGAGAATTCTCTGTTTAGCTCTGTTCCCCATTTTTTAATTGGATTACTTGGTTTGCTGCTTTTCAGCTTCTTTAGTTCTTTGTATATACTCGATATTAGTCCTCTGTCTGATAAAGGGTTAGTGAAGATTCTTTCCCAATCTGTAGGCAGGCATTTTGTTTTGATGACAGTGTCCTTTGCTTTACAGAAGCTTTTCAGTTTCATGAGGTCCCATTTATTGATTGTTGCTCTTAGAGCCTGTGCTGTTGGTGTTCTGTTCAGGAAGTTGTCTCCTGTGCCAATGAGTTCTAGGCTGTTCCCCAATTTTTCTTCTAACAGATTTAGAGTATCTGGTTTTATGTTGAGGTCTTTGATCCACATGGACTTTAGTTTTGTGCAGGGTGATAAATATAGATCTATTTTCATTTTTCTGCATGTGGACATCCAGTTGGACCAGCACCATTTGTTGAAGATGTTGTCTTTTTTCCATTTAATGGTTTTGGCTTCTTTGTCAAAAATTGAGTATTCATAGGTGTGTGGGTTTATTTCTGGGTCTTCTATGCGGTTCCATTGATCCTCCTTTCTGTTTTTATGCCAATACTATGCAGTTTTTATTACTATTGCTCTGTAGTACAACTTGAGATCGGGGATGGAGATACCTCCAGATGATCTGTTGTTGTACAGGATTGTTTTGGAGATTCTGGGTTTTTTGTTTCTCCATATGAAGCTGAGAATCTTTTTTTCAAGGTCTTTAAAGAATTGAGTTGGTATTTTGATGGGAATTGCATTGAATCTGTAGATTGTTTTTGGCAGGATGACCATTTTCACAATATTAATCCTAGCAATCCATGAGCACGGGAGATCTTTTCATCTTCTGAGATCTTCTTCAATTTCTTTCTTCAGAGACTTGAAATTTTTCTCAAACAGTTCTTTCACTTGATTGGTTAGTGTCACCCCAAGGTACTTTATGTTATTAGTGGCTATTGTGAGGGGTGTTGTTTCCCTAATTTCTTTCTCGGACCTTTTGTCTTTGGTATACAGGAGGGCTTCTGATTTTTTTTGAGTTGATTTTGTATCCTGCCACTTTGCTGAAGGTGTTTATCAGCTGGAGAAGTTTTCTGGTTAAATTTTTGGGGTTGCTCATATATGCTATCATATCATCTGCGAATAGTGACAGTTTGACCTCTTCCTTTCTGATTTGTATTCCCTTGATCTCCTTTAGTTGTCTTATTGCTCTGGCTAGGACTTCAAGTACTATGTTGAAGAGGTATGGAGAGAGTGGTCAGCCTTGTCTTGTCCCTGATTTCAGTGGGATTGATTTAAGTTTTTTCTCCATTGAGTTTGATGCTGGCTATAGGCTTGCTGTATATTGCCTTTACTATGTTTAAATATGTGTCTTGTATTACTGATCTCTCCAAGACTTTAAACATGAATGGGTGTTGGACTTTGTCAAATGCTTTTTCAGCATCTAAGGAGATGATCATGTGGTTTTTCTCCTTCAGTTTGTTTATGTGGTGGATTACATTGATGGATTTCTGTATGTTGAACCACCCTTGCATGCCTGGGATGAAGCCTACTTGGTCTTGGTGGATGATATCTTTGATGTGTTCTTGCATTCGGTTTGCAAGTATTTTATTGAGTATTTTTGCGTCAATGTTCATAGAGAGACAGGTCTGAAGTTCTCTTTTTTTGTTGGGTCTTTGTGTGGTTTAGGTATCAGGGTGACTGTTGCTTCATAGAATGAGTTTGGTAATGTACCTTCTGTTTCTATTTTGAGGAATAGTTTGAGGAGAATTGGTGTGAGCACTTCTTTGAAGGTCTGGTAGAATTCCGCACTGAAACCATCTGGCCCAGGGCTTTTTTTGGAGGGGAGACTGTGAATGACTGCTTCAATTTCCTTGGGGAATATAGGGCTGTTCAGTCTTTCTACCTGATCTTGACTTAATGTTGGAAGACGGAATCTATCAAGAAAATTGTCCATTTCATTTAGGTTTTCAAATTTTGTGGCATATAGGCTTTTGTAGTATGACCTAATGATTGTTTGAATTTCCTCAGTGTCTGTAGTTATGTCACCCTTTTCATCTCTGATTTTGTTGATTTGGATAGATTCTCTCTGCTTTTTAGTTAGTTTGGCTAAGGGTTTGTCTATCTTGTTGATTTTCTCAAAAAACCAGCTTTTTGTTTCATTGATTCTTTGAATAGTTTTATTTGTTTCTAATTGATTGATTTCAGCCCTGAGTTTGATTATTTCCAGCCTTCTGCTCCTCTTGGGTGTATCTGCTTCTTTTTTTCTAGGGTTTTCAGTTGAGCCATTAAGTTGTTTGTATGTGATGTTACGAATTCTTCTTGCAGGCACTTAGTGCTGTAAATTTTCCCCTGAGCACTGCTTTCAATGTGTCCCATAAATTTGGGTATGTTGTGCCTTCATTTTCATTGAATTCTAGGAAATCTTTAATTTTTTTCTTTATTTCTTCCTTAATCCAGCTGTCGTTGAGTAACAAGTTGTTCAGTTTCCATTTGCATGTAGGCTGTTTGTTATTTCTGTTGTTGTTGAGGTCCAGCTTAATCCATGGTGGTCAGATAGAATACAAGGGATTATTTCAATCTTTTTGTATCTGTTGAGGCTTGTTTTATGACCAACTATATGGTCTATTTTGGAGAAGGTTCCAGGCGGTGCTGAAAATAAGGTATACTCTTTTGAGTTTGGATGAAAAGATCTGTAGACGTCTATTAGGTCCATTTGATTTAGGGTCTCTGTAAGTGTTTTTATTTCCCTATTTATTTTCTGTCTAGTTGATCTGTCCCTTGGTGAGAGTGGAGTGTTAAAGTCTCCCACTATTAGGGTTTTAGGATCAATGTGTGATTTAAGCTTTAATATTGTTTTATTTAAGAATGTAGGTGCTCTTATATTTGGGGCATAGATATTCAAAATTGTGATGTCCTCTTGGTGGATTTTTCCTTTGATGAGAATATAGTTGCCCTCCTTATCTTTTTTGATTAACTTGGGTTGAAAGTCTATTTTATTAGATATTAGGATGGCTACTCCCGCTTGTTTTCTGGAACCATTTGCTTGAAAGACATTTTTCCAGCCCTTTACTCTGAGGTAGTGTTTATCTTTGTTGCATAGGTGTGTTTCTTGGATGCAACAGAATGATGGATCCTGTTTCCGCAACTATTCTGTTAGTCTGTGTCTTTTAATTGGGGAGTTAAGTCCGTTGATGTTGATAGTAACTAGCGACCAACAATTGTTACTTACTTTAGATGTGGGGTTGGTGGTGTCACTGAGTTTCATTGCTTGTATTCTTTTGGGTTTTTTTTGTTGTTGTTGTGTAGTTATCTATTTCCTCTGTTTCTTTAGATGTAGTTGTTTTCTTTGGTTTGGAGTTTCCCTTCTAGTAACTTCTGTAGAGCTGGGTTACTATGTAGATATTGTTTAAATTTGGTTTAAAGACAGGGATGTTATGGGAACAAAAATAACTTAAACCAATCCATAGCTCAAATGTCTTTTTAATTGGATGCTGGTATCTTTGGACATAGAAGGGGCATCCTCTGCAAAGAGGTATATCTTTTTACTAACAGAGAATAATGTTAAGTAGTTAGCTGCTTTCTTGTTTTTGTGTCAAGAAGAAGATGCAGATCTATGTTTACTCTTTGCAGCTCATAAGGCTACTTTTCAGACATACCCTCACTACCAAAATAGGGCAGTGATCCCATTATCTGTGATGCTGTCTGCCATGAGACCACTGCCAGAGCTGAGCTGAAGTCAGCCCTTTGACCTAGAATTTCCAAAACAGTGACCTAAATAAGCCTCCTTTGAGGTCATGGATATAGTTCATTGGGTAAAAACACTTGCTATTGCAAGGCTGACAGACTGAGTTCCATTGCCAGAACCCCTCAATCCCAGCACTTCTGCATGAGATAGGCAGAGACAGAATTGTCTGGACCCTCAGAAGCTAGCTCTCCAGGAGCAACAGAAGACACCCCATCTAAAAAAAGTAGGAGAGAACTGACATTAATGATTCAAATGTTCTTCTGAGCCCCACAGGAATACAGGGGCATCCAAATTCCTGTGTGCATGCGCGCGTGCGTGCGCACGCGAGCACACACACACACACACACAGGCACACACACACAAATGCACACACACTGATGATGATGGTGGTGGTGGGTTTACAATGCTGTGGGTGGTAACGATGGTTATTATAGTATCCACTTGCTAACTACTATGAAAGAAAAAGCCATCTTTTATGAATTTACTGTCTGACTTTGAGTCCAGAGTCCACACGCCTAATATCCAAATTATGCAGACAAGCTCTAGACTACTGTCATGCCACATCTGTAGCATTGACTTCACAGTATTTTCCAGCAACTAGCTCAGCTTTCTCTCTTACTCTCTCTCTCATTATTCTACCTCTCAAACACAACTCATCTTAACTGTCCTCTAGTGTAATTTCTAGTACACCCTCCTTCAAATTCTCAGACTGGTGAAAATGTTTATGTTTTGTTTCTATTCCAACAAAACCCTCAGCAAGTCTCTGGATATTTTTCCCCTTGAAGGCTACCTTTAACACACACAACTTGTCACACTGCAATACATGTTTGTTGTCATCTTTTCAATGTGAAATTGTTTTCCCTAAATGGTTCACTTTCACTTAAAAATCTTTTAATCCCTCCATCTCCTTCTCCTCTCTCTCTCTCTCTCTCTCTCTCTCTCTCTCTCTCTCTCTCTCTTGTGTGTGTCCCTCTATAGTCCTGACTGACCTGGAACTGATACAATTCATCATCTGCTTCTACCTTACATATGTTGACATTGCAGGGATGTAATACCATCCCTATCATATTCTATTTGCATATTTCCCTCCCCACTGATCTAACAGTAAAGGATCAGATTTACCTCATCTCTGTTTTTCAAGGCTTAGAATAAACTCACTAGTTCACAGACTGCTTAATAAACACCTATAGACTGAACTCACTGTGTTGAGTAGAAAACAGAGGCAGAAAACATAGAGCAGAAAACAGAGGCCCTTTCAGGGAACCCACACAGTGAAGGGCAAGCCCAGGGCCTCTGACATGGTTTCCTGCCTCTGACCCCTAAATCTTTCTTCATCCTCTGCATACTTTGACAATGTATTAAAAGCTTTTTGACCGGCAGAGAGAGAAGATGGCGGTGCCAGGAAAACACTGCATCTGAGGAGGAGGACATTTTCCATACAGCAACCAAGAGACTGAACTCTGGGCCCTAAACCAACAGCGATCCTGTTCCCCAGGTGAGAGGAAACCCCCACGGTGTGGGAATCAATCACTCTCAGGTCACCCAGCCAGAACGTGGAAGAGATCTCGAGTGACACAGGCACTGCACAGACCAGAGCCACACGCTTGCATGTCCTGATCACCTTCCCAGGCTGATCGGTGGGAAAAAAAAAAAAAGAAAACAGAGACTGAAAGTCCCAGTCACAAGACAACCTCACAGGGAAGGAAGGAAACGGTACTGACTTGGGTCACCCAGTCTTTCCCTGGAAAAAGTCTTGCAGACCAGAGGATACGAGCCACCATCACTGAACTGGGCTCCAGCCGCGGGCACAGACAGTTGCTGCTCACCCAGCTCTCCTGCACAGACAGAGCTGTGCGCTCCAGGGCAGCAGAAACTGGGAGTCACTGTCGGAAGAAATCCTCATAGGGAATGAAGCAAAGGGGACAGACTTAGGCCACCCAATATATGCCTGGAAAAGGTCCCGCAGACCGGCCCAACCCAGGGACCTGCTGTGTAGCAGATAGCCTGCTGTTACCAGGAGAGCTGTACCTGCCTAACACAGATTACCACTTGGGTACTGGGGCACAGAGCCCCAAGCACAAACCTACAAAAGCCCAGAATCCCCAAAGATCAACCCCAAGAAACTGCTGCGATGGGGCAACCAGTTATCCCTAACAAAACTGACCAAACCACGGACACACAGGTTACATTAGCAGATCACTAAATTTACAGCAAGAAGCCTAGAAGCAGGGCAGCTATCTTCATGACTTCTCTGGGTGAGAGGAGAGCCCTCAACTAACAAGGACCACAATTACCACTCATGTCTCTATGCCTGAGGTGAGCAGCGGCAACTCCTGATAAATACCAGCCATCCAGTGACTATACCCAAAAAGCTGAGAAGACATCCTTCAAGAAAACCCATCTTCCTGCCAAGGGGATTCTCTCCACCACAGGACTCCAGGAACCACCAGAAACTAACTCCAAACACCTAAGATAGCCCAACGGGTAGAAGCTAGAATAAAAGCTCAACCAACAAAATACAGAGCAATATGGCATCTCCAAAACCCAGTTATCCAGGAGCAAGTAGCCCTGGACACCCCAGCATAATTGAAATTCAAGAAGATGACCTAACATCTATGCTCATGAAGAAGATAACAGAGGAAACAAATAAAATGCATAAATACCTAGAGGAAGATAAAATCAAACAGATTATGGCCATCAGTAAAGAAATAGAGGAAGATAAAAACAAACAGATTATGTCCATCTATAAAGAAATACAGGAAGTTGCAGCCAAACAGTTTGTGACCCTTAGAGAGGAAATGCTGAAATCACTGAAAGAAATAAGAGAAACAGGGGATTGTTCAAACAAACAGGTGAAGGAATTGATGGAAAAACAGGAAAATAAAGTCAGACAGGTGAAGGAAATCAACAAAATGGCTCAAGACCTGAAGAAACAGTTGGAAAAATTAAAGAAAACACAAATGGAGGAAAGTGTGGAGAGAAAGAACTTGGGGAATAAAACAGGAACTTACAGAGGTTAGCATAACCAATAGACTACAAGAGATGGAAGAATCTCAGATGTGGAAGATACAAGGAAAGAAATCAATGTATCTGTCAAAGAAAATATGTTAAATCTAAAAAATTCCTGACACAGACCATCCAAGAAATTCAAGACAACATAAAAAGACAAAACCTAAGAATAACAGGAATAGAGGAAAAAGAAGATTCCCTCCTCCAAGGCCCAGAAAATATTTTCAACACAATCATTGAAGAAAATTTTCCCAACTTAAAGGAGATGCCAATAAGAATACAAGAGACCTACAAAACACCCAATAATTTAGACCAGAAAAGAAAATCCTCTAGCCACATAATAATCAAAACAGTAAGTATACAGAACAAAGAAAAAATACTAAAACCTGCAAGGGAAAAAGGCCACGTAACAAATAATGGCAACCCCATTAAAATCACACCTGACTTTTCAACAGAGACTATGAAAGCTAGAAGGACCTGGATGGATATCATGCAGACCCTAAGAGAACACAGATGTCAGCCCAGGCTACTATACCCCGCAAAATTCTCAGTCCTAATAGACAAAGAAAACAAGATATTCAATGACAAAAACAAATTTCAACAACACCTACACACAAATCCGGTGTTATAGAAGAAACTAGAAGGGAAAATACAACCCAAGAGAACTAGCTACTTGCAAGAAAACACAGGAAATAATTAACCTCACTACAGTAAAACAAAAAGCAAACAAACACACAACCTTATGACCACAGCCAACATCAAAATCAAAGGATCTAACAACCACTGGTCATTAATCTCTGTCAACATCAATGGACTCAATTCACCAATAAAAAGACACAGACTAACAGAATAGATGCGTAAACAAAACCCAACAATCTGTTGCATGCAAGAAACACACCTAAGTCAGAAAGATAGACATTACCTGAGGGTAAAGGGTTGGAAGACAGCTTTCCAAGCAAATGGACCCAAGAAGCAAGCAGGAGTAGCCATTCTAATAGCTGATAAAACAAACTTTCAACCAAAATTAATCAAAAGAGATGGGGAAGGACACTTCACACTGATCAAGGGAAAATTCCAACAAGAAGACATCACAATCCTGAACATCTATGCCCCAAATACAAGAGCACCCACATTTGTAAAAGAAACATTGATAAAACTTAAACCACATATAAATCTTCACACACTAATAATGGGAGCTTTAACACCCCACTCTCAACAAAGGACAGGTCAACAAAACACAAATTAAACAAAGAAACAATGTCTCTAACAAAGGTTATGAATCAAATGGACCTGACAGACACTTACAGAACCTTACAACCAAACACAAAAGAATTTACCTTCTTCCCAGCACCTCATGGAACCTTCTCCAAAATAGACCATATAGTTGGTCACAAAGCGAGCCTCAACAGATACAAGAAGATTGAAATAATCCCTTGTATCCTGTCTGATCACCATGGAATAAAGCTGGACCTCAACAACAACAGAAATAGCAAAAAGCCTATGCACACACGGAAACTGAACAACTTGCTACTAAATGACAGCTGCGCCAGGGAAGAAATAAAGAAAGAAATTAAAGTCTTCCTAGAACTCAATGAAAATGAAGACAAAACATACCCAAACTTGTGGGACACAATGAAAGCAGTGCTAAAAGGAAAGTTCATAGCACTAAGTGCTTTCAAGAAGAAATTCGAGACAGCTCATTTAAGTAACTTAATGGCTCACTTAAAAAAAACCCAGAAAAAGAAGAAGCAGACACATCAAAAAGGAGTAGACGGCTGGAAATAATCAAATTCAGGGCTGAAATCAATCAAATAAAACAATTCAAAGAATCAATGAAACCAAGAGCTGGTTCTTTGAGAAAATCAACAAGATAGACAAACCCATAGTCAAGCTAACTAAAAGGCAGAGAGGCACCATCCAAATCAACAAAATCAGAAATGAAAAGGGGGACATAACTACAGACACTGAGAAAATCCAAATAATCAGTAGGACTTCAAAAGTCTATATGCCACAAAATTTAAAAATCTAAATGAAATGGACAATTTTCTTGATTGATTCGACTTACCAAAGCTTAATCAGGACCAGGTAAATCAATTAAATAGTCCTATATCCTCCAAGGAAATAGAAGAGGTCATTGGAAGTCTCCCATCCAAAAAAGCCCAGGACCAGATGTTTTTGACATAGAATTCTACCAGACCTTCAAAGAAAAGCTAAATCCAGTTCTCTTCTAACTATTCCACAAAATAGAAACAGAAGGAACATTACCAAACTCATTCTATGAAGCCACAGTCACTTTGGTACCTAAACCTCACAAAGACCCAACAAAGGAAGAGAATATCAGACCAATCTCCCTTGTGAACATTGATGCAAAAACACTCAACAAAATGCTCACAAACTGAATTTAAAAACACATCAAAGATATCATCCACTATACCCAAGTAGGCTTCATCCCAGGTATGCAGGGATGGTTCAATATATGGAAATCTATCAATGTGATCCACCATATTAACAAACTGAAAGAAAAAAAACACATGATAATCTCCCTAGATGCTGAAAAAGCATTTGACAAAATCCAACACCCATTCATATTTAAAGTATTGGAGAGATCAGGGATATATCTAAACATAGTAAGGCACATATCTAAACATAGTAAAGGCAATATACAGCAAGCCTATAGCCAACATCAAACTGAACAAAGAGAAACTTAAAGCAAACCCACTGAAATCAGGGACAAGACAAGGCTGCCCACTCTCTCCATATCTCTTCAACATAGTTCTGGAAGTCCTTGCTAGAGCAATAAGACAGTTAAAGGAGATCAAGAGGATAGAAATTGGAAATGAAGAAGTCAAATTATCACTATTTGCAGATGATATGATAGCATACGTGAGCTACCCCCAAAACTCTACCAGGGCACTCCTACAGCTGATAAACACCTTCAGCAAATTGGCCGGATAGAAAATTAACTCAAAAAAATCAGTAGCCCTTCTGTATACAAAAGACAAAAGGGCTGAGAAAGAAATTATGGAAACAACACCCTTCACAATAGCCACAAATGACATAAAGTACCTTGGTGTAACCCTAACCAAGCAAGGGAAAGACTTGTATGAATAAAATTTCAAGTCTCTGAAAAAAGAATTAGAAAAAGATATCATACAAGGGAAAGACTTGTATGAATAAAATTTCAAGTCTCTGAAAAAAGAATTAGAAAAGATATCAGAAGATGGAAAGGTCTCCCATGCTTATGACTTTGCAGGATTAACATAGTAAAAATGGCCATCTTACCAGAAGCAATCTACAGATTTAATGCAATTCCCATCAAATCACTAACACATTTCTTTACAGACCCGGAAAGAACAATTCTTAATTTCATATGGAATAACAAGAAACCCAGAATCACTAAAAAAATCCTCTACAATGAAAGATCTTCTGGAGGTATCTCCATCCCTGATCTTATGCTGTACTATAGAGCAACAGTTATAAAAGCTGCATGGCATGGAAACAGAATGGTGGATCAATGAACCGAACAGAAGACCCAGAAATAAACCCACACACTTATGGACACCTGATCTTTGACAAAGATGCCAAAACTATACAATGGAAAAAAGATAACATCTTCAACAAATGGTGCTGGTCTAACTAGATGTCTACATGTAGAAAAATGCAAATAGATCCATACTTATCACCCTGCACAAAACTAAAGTCCAAGTGGATCAAAGATCTCAACATAAAACCAGACACACTAAATTGGTTAGAAGAAAAAGTGGGGAAACCCTTAGAACTCATTGTTACAGGAGACAACTTCCTCAACATTACACCAACAGCACAGTCTCTAAGAGCAAAAACCGATAAATGGGACCTCATGAAATGAAAAGCTTCTGTAAAGCAAAGGACACCGTCATCAAAACAAAATGACTGCCTACAGATTGGGAAAGAATCTTCACCAACCCTTTACCTGACAGAGGGCTCATATCCAGTATACATAAAGACCTAAAGAAGCTGAGAAGCAGCAAACCAAGTAATCCAATTAAAAAATGGGGTACAGAGCTAAACAGAGAATTCTCTGCAGAGGAATATCAAATGGCAGAGAAACACTTAAAGAAATGCTCAATGTCATTAGCCATTAGGGAAATGCAAATCAAAACGAACCTGAGATTTCACCTTACACCCATCAGAATGGCCAAGATGAAAAACTCAAGTGACAACACATGGTGGAGAGGTTGTGGAGAAGGGGAACCCTCCTCCACTGCTGGTGGGAATGTAAACTGGTACAACCACTTGTAAATCAATCTGGCATTTCTCAGACAACTAGGAATAGTGCTTCTTCAAGATCCAGCCATACCACCCCTAGGCATATATCCAAAAGTGGCTCAAGTACACAATAAGGACATTTGCTCAACCATGTTTGTAGCAGCTTTATTTGTAATAGCCAGAAGCTGGAAACAGCCCAGATGCCCCTCAACTGAAGAATGGATGCAGAAATTGTGGTATCTACACAATCGAGTATTACTCAGCAATGAAAAATAAGGAAATCATAAAATTTGCTGGTAAATGGTGCGACCTGGAAAGTATCATCTTGAGTGACCTGTCCCAGAAGCAGAAAGACATACATAGTATATACTCATTCATATAGTCATATAACATAGGATAAACCTACTAAAATCTGTACATCTAAAGAACCTAATCAATAGAGAAGACCCTGACTAAAATGCTCAGTCCCCATGCTGAAAGGCAAAGAGGAAGAACATCAGAAGAAGAAGAAAACAGGAAAGAAGCTAGAAACCTGCCACAGAGGGCCTCTGAAAAGCTCTGACCTGCAGACTATCAAAGCAGATGCTGAGACTTATGGCCAACTGTTGGGCAGAGTGCATGGAATCTTATGTCAGAAGTGGGAAATAGCAAGATCTGGAGAGGACAGGAGCTCCACAAGGAGAGCAACAGGACCAGAAAATTTGAACACAGGGGTCTTCCCAGAGACTCATATTCCAACTAAGTACCATGCATGGAGATAACCTAGAACCCCTGCACAGATGTAGTCCATGGCAGTTTAGTGTCCAAGTGGGTTCCATAGTAATGGGAATAGGGACTGCCTCTGACATAATCTGATTGGCCTGCTCTTTGATCACCTCCCCCTGACAGGGGAGCAGCCTTACCAGGCCACAGTAATGACAATGCAGCCACTCCTGATGTGATCTGATAGACTAAGATCAGATTGAAGGGTAGGAAGACCTCTCCTATCAATGGACTTGGGGAGGGGCATGCATGAAGAAGGGGGTGGGAGGGTGAGATCAGGAGGGGAGAAGGAAGGGGCTTATGGGGGGGATACAAAGTAAGTTAAGTGTAATTAATAAAATAAATTTAAATGAAAAAAAAAAAACCTTTCTGACCTATTCCAATGTAATGAATGGGTGAACTATACCAAATATGCTCTGTGAATGGGTTCCCATTTTTCTGCAAAAAAGCCCTCTGAATTGTTTCATCTTCATTTAGAGATTTTTTTAAGGGACTAAATTACTATAGTACAGTTGTTTTTCTTTACTAGTGTTCCCAATCACTTGGGCTATTTTCTGAGGTATAAAATGTTAGAAGATATGAAACTCACAGGCAGATAAAACTTGGGTCTCACACATGCCAAAAAGTTATGTTTGGCAAACATTTTCCTATTTGGTACATAGTGTTGTGACTGGAAAATATTGTAATTTGTATATTTATCCATCATTCAATTATCCAGCATCTATGCAGTTTTCAACATGTTTGTTCAGAAACCTCCCATCGAGCTTCTTTTGTAAAAATCATTATCCATCTGGCAGGTTATAGAATAGCAAATGAAACAGATGAGTTTCTGTCCTGTTTGGGTTTTTGGCCTAAGCCTGACATTAAAGCATGGTTGCTCCTGCTCTCAGAGACATCATATATCATTCTTGTTATTCCTTTATTGATCCTACAAGTTCACAGTGAGGATCTCTACACATTTTTCCTATTTGTGGCTAGGATGGTCTGGTTCAAATAATCAAAGAGAGAAACATACGCTGGATTGACGTCTACATGACCTGTACACATTGTGGGAATGACAACAGTCTTATCAAGGCGGCGTTTACACGGAATGCAGGCAGGAATAACTGAGTGTTTTAACTTGATGCAGCCGAAAAGGAAATGAATTAATCAGTCTGCTCTGCTGTGTCTACTCTGCTCCCTTCCCCTGACATCACTCAAGATGGCATATCTTTCATGGTGTAATTAATACGACCGTGATGGTCTCCATTTAGCTTATTAAGTGTCTGTCAAATATGTAATATATACTTGACATGTTGAGCTACATCAGGAGGAATATATGTTTTTTCTCCAGTTCTTTCATGTTTCTAAGGAGCTTGCATTCTAACCTGACAATTTCAAGCCTATCAACAGGCATTACAAGAGAGAGGAGTTAACATTTGTGCTGCTCCTGTTTTAACTTCATCCAAATTCCCCTTCTGACATGGCCTAATCACATACTTTCTCCTTCTCTGAGCACTCACTTAAGTTGACCCATTTGGGTCATGTAGACCATATAAGATTAACTACAGTGTGACTCTCTGGTCTTCCCATGAATATTTTTCTTCTGGGATAAAACAGAGATGGGCAAGGCATAGTCAAGATAAGCCAGTCATGTTTGAAATACAGTAAATATAATACTTTAATGGGAAGAACTGTGTCCAGGGTACAATTGGATTCTCTCTTGACAGAGATAATTTATGGCCAACCTACATTGTTTGTAGTGTCTAATGCTCTAGAAATAAACTCCTGATTGTCAAGCCTGAAGACCCAGACTAAATGACATAATCAGCTTCCCTGGTTTTGTAAGGAGATGTTTTACATTTGCATCACATAATCTAAATATCCACCCACCCTTCTTTTCTTCCTTCCTTCCTTCCTTCCTTCCTTCCTTCCTTCCTTCCTTTCTTTCTTTCTTTCTTTCTTTTTCCTTTCTTTGTGTTTTTTCTTTCTATTTTCTTTCATTCCTTTCTTTTTATTTATTATTTTTTTTCCTTCTCAGCTACCTACACATCCATTTATCTGTTACAGATTGATGATAAACTATTCCCTGCAAGCTCGTGAATTCAACTCATGGTTGCTGATGTCACTACTTTTGGAAACTCTTTTTTTTACTGGAATGTTAACTGTTATTTATTTTTATTTAAAAAACAGACTTTGTTTTTTGTATATCAATATCAAATAATGCTAAAATAGAGTGATCTGTTATAGACTCCAACAGAAGAATACAGGGAAGTGAAATGCTAAGTTTTAGTTGTTCTTTCTGACATGCACATTTAAAATGAGATTCATTTTCTGTGAAGACATGTTTTAAATTACAATCTAGTTTTGGTATACCATACTTTCAATATTTTCCCTGTTTTCTTCTTTGACACATATAATATTTAGAAGCACATCGAAAGCTTTTATGAAGCATGGTTACATGTCATTTTGTCATTTTTTTCTAGCATATACTGTGGTCAGAGGATGTGCTCTGGATGGTCCCACTGTACCATTATAGAGATTTCACCTTACACCCATCAGAATGGCCAAGATGAAAAACTTGAGTGACAGCACATGCTGGAGAGGCTGTGGAGAAAGGGGAACCATCCTCCACTCCTGGTGGGAATGTAAACTTGTACAACCACTCTGGAAATCAATCTGGTGCTTTCTCAGAAAACTAGGAATAGCACTTCCTCAAGATCCAGCCATTTCACTCCTAGGTACATATCCAAAAGAGGCTCAAGTACACAATAAGGACATTTGCTCAACCATGTTTGTAGCAGCTTTATTTGTAATAGCCAGAAGCTGGAAACAGCCCAGATGCCCCTCAACTGAAGAATGGATGCAGAAATTGTGGTACATCTACACAATGGAGTATTACTCAGCAATGAAAAATAAGGAAATCATGAAATTTGCTGGTAAATGGTGGGACCTGGAAAGGATCATCCTGAATGAGCTGTCCCAGATGTAGAAAGACATACATGGTATATACTCACTCATATAGTCATATAACAGGATAAGCCTACTAAAATGTGTACATCTAAAGAACCTAATCAAGAGAGAGGACCCTGACTAAAATGCTCAATCCCTATCCCGAA
Source organism: Psammomys obesus (assembly GCF_907164565.1). Classification (NCBI taxonomy): domain Eukaryota; kingdom Metazoa; phylum Chordata; class Mammalia; order Rodentia; family Muridae; genus Psammomys; species Psammomys obesus. The sequence goes on from NW_026596079.1 coordinate 11,524,741, forward strand.
AGGCAAAGAAGAAGGACATCAGAAGAAGAAGAAAACAAGAAACAAGCTAACCTTCCCCCACCCCCCTGGAGGGCCTCTAAAAGGCTCTGCCCTGAAGACAATCAAAGCAGATGCTGAGCCTGATGGCCAACTGTTGGGCAGAGTGCATGGAATCTTATGTAAGAAGTGGGAAATAGTAAGATCTGGAGAGGATAGGAACCCCACAAGGAGAGCAACAGAACCAGAAAATTTGAACACAGGGTTCTTCCCAGAGACTCATACTCCAACCAAGTATCATGCATGGAGATAACTTAGAACCCCTGCATAGATGTAGCCCATGGCAGTTTAGTGTCCATCTGGGCTACACAGTAATGGGAAGAAGGAATGCCTCTGACATAATCTGATTGGCCTGCTCTTTGATCACCTCCCCCTGACAGAGGAGCAGCCTTACCAGGCCACAGAAGATGACAATGCAGCCACTCCTGATGGGATCTGATAGCTAGGATCAGAAGGAAGGAGAGGAGGACCTCCCCTATCATTGGACTTGGGGAAGGGCATGCATGAAGAAGGGGGAGGGAAGGGAGGAGGGAGGGGCTTATGGGGGGATACAAAGTGAATCAAGTGTAATTAATAAAAATTTTAAAAAAGACTAACATACAAAAACCATAGACATCTTGTTGTGTATTGTAATATTAAGATAGAATAAAGCAAACTTTACATACCTGACAATGTGAGCCCTGGTTCTTTGCTCCCTTTCCACCCCCACTTCTTTTCTATCAGCAGATGAACAACTGTTTCCCCTACATGCTCCCACCATCATGGTGTTTAACATAAGCAAGTGGGGTGAAGCAGCCTGGACTAAGTCTTAGAAGCCAGGTCTAAATGACATCTTTCCCCCTATAAGTTTTTTCTCTCAGGAATTGGATCATAGCAGTTATAAACTACACCTAGCCAAAAAGCAACAAACAAACAAACAGACAAAAAACACATAACAGTAGGATCATCACAGTAAAAAATCCTCACACATGGTTCTGAAGACTCTGAAACTGGTTAGTGAGGGGAATTTAAGTAGTTTGGTGAAGAAGGTCAGAGAACTCTTACATTGGTATGTGTAGAGAATCTCACAAGGCTAGAGTACCACCAGAAATGCAGTTAGAGCTTCACAAATTTCAAGCGTAAGTGTGGCTTTTATAAACACAAACTAAGAGAAGATGCCTTGAACCTATCTTGGGAGTTTTCCAGGTCACATACACCACAGCTTCAAGGCTAAACAAAAGTTAATTCATTTAAAAGGCTTTCCCTTATGACAAGTAGCACCATTCTGATACCCTCATCCTTCAAGCTGCCTATAGTAAGTTATTGCTCTAGATTTCTTTTTGCCATGCCTAGCTTCCACAGTATACAGACATCAATGAAGACTTGATCTAAGAAGGCCCAGCTAGAGAATAAGCAGGTGACAAGTTTTGACATCATCTATGTATTTCCAAGTCTCCGTGCATATAAAATACAATTACAGGATCACTGGTACTTCCACAAAGATTTCAAGGAAGCCACTGAGGAGTTTGTAATATATGGCAGAATCGGAATCCCTGTAGCATGCTCCAAGAAGGCAATTTGTGAGGCTGAGAAAGTGGTATGATCTAAACTGTGATGGAGACCTCAGGATTTTGGAGATGCTAAAACATCTACTGAAGAAAGCCAGAGACAATCAAATCAGCCAGCTCAAGAAAGAGTCTATGAGCGTTTGTAAAAGCACAGTATAATGGTGGGGTTTTCCAAGCACTTTGGAACTTACATCATGATGCCATATGTCCCAGGAGCCAGACAGGAGCTAAGCCTTAAGTGTTAGCTCTACTGAGTTTTGATGTTGCTTTGATCCTATATTTCCTGTCTATGCCTCCAATCTTCCATTTTAGAATGGAAATGTTCTATGTTCTCATTTTTTTGGAAATGTATAACTTCCTACTTGAGTTTACAGAGACTGACATTTAAGGGTTTTCCTTGAGGGTCAGTAGAGACCCTAGATTTAGAATATTGAGTGACGCTACGAATATTTAGAGAACCTCTGAGACATAATTAGTTTTGTATTAAAAAATGTTCATAAACTTCTAGGAGCAGGGCGTAGAAGGCTATAGTTTGAATATGGAATGTAGTCTAAAGAGTCCTGTGTCGTAGCTGGTGACAATATTTTGTAAGACAGTGGAACTTTGCAAGGTGAGACCTAGCTGGATCCTTAAGGGGGTCACTTAAAGTTGTATCTCCTCAAGGCACCTTTATCACTCTAATTTCTGGTTTTCATGGGGTAAAAACTTTCTCCTCCATGCGCTTTTACTACTATAATGTTCGGGCAAAGCACAAGGGGATAAAAGTCCACGAGCTAAATAAAATAAGTCTTTACTCCTCTAAGTTATTTCCACTAGATATTTAAGGCTATAAAAGCTAAATTGTCAATATCCTGCTGGCTCTAATTGTATAAAGAACCTTGACTAGTACAACAAATGATCTTCCAAAAAGTAAGAAAAATAATTAAAGTGTCCACAGGCCAAAACAGGGGAGAAATATACCTTCAGAATATTGAGCATGTATCTAAATGAGGGGCTGTTTGGGGAGCACATATATTGATCCTTGGTGGCCCAATGGTTTATCTTACAAATATGCACAGGGAACTTAAGAAATTAAACACCAACAAATGAAATAATCCAATTAAAAATGGGATACAGAGCTAAATCTAAAAACTCACAACAGGAATTTCAAATGGCTGAGAAGCACTTAAAGGATCACTCAATGTTCTTAGTCATCAGGGAAATGCAAATCAAAATGACTCTAAGATACAATCTTACACCAGTCAGAATGCTAAGATCAAAAACTCAAGTGACATCACATGTTGGCAAGGATGTAGAGAAAGGGGAACTCTCCTCCATTACTGGTGGGAATGCAAACTTGTACAACCTCTCTGGAAATCAGTCTGGCACTTTCTCAGAAAAGTGGGAACAGTTCTACCTCAAGACTCAGCTATATCACTCATGGGCATATACACAAAAGATGCTCTACATGGACATTTGCTTAACTATACTAGTATTGGCTTTATTTGTAATAGCCAGAAACTGGAAATAACCTAGATGTCCCTCAACAGAAGAATGCATAAAGAAACTGTGGAACACTTACACAATGTAATACTACTCAGCTGGCGTCTTTCCAGAGAATCATACTCCAACCAGGTACCAAGCATGGAGATAACCTAGAACCCCTGCACAGATATAGTCCATGGCAGTGTAGTGTCCAAGTGGGTTACATAGTAATGGGTAGAGGGACTACCTCTGACATAATCTGATAGGCCTGTTCTTTGATCACCTCCCCCTGAGGGGAGAGCAGCCTTACCAGACCACAGACGATGACAATGCAGCCATTCCTGATGTGATCTGATAGACTAAGATCAGAAGGAAGGAGAGGAGGACCTTCCCTATCAGTGGACTTGGGGAGGGGCATGCACGAAGAAGGGGGAGGGAGGGTGAGACTGGGAGGGGAGGAGGGAGGGGTTTATGGGGGGATACAAAGTGAATAAATTGTAATTAATAAAAAAAATTAAGGAAATCATGAAAATTGCAGGCAAATAGATGGAACTAGAAAAGATCATCTTGAGTGAGGTAACCCAGACCCGGGATAACAAACATGGTATTTAGTCACTTATAAGCAGATATTAGTCCTTTAGTATAAGATAACCATACTACAATCCACAGACCCAAAGAAGTAAGTAACAAGGAAGGCCCAAGGGAGGGTGCTGAAATGTCACTCAGAAGGGGAAATAGAACAGACAGCAGAATTGGATGAAGAAACAGAACTGGGCAGCAGATGAAATGGGAAGGAAATCAAGCGTGGGAATTAGATATGGGGAGAAAGAGGTTAGGAGGTAAGAGGCCTGGGAACAAAAAAGAAAACTGAAGGGGTCCATGTCTTTGACAAGCCTGTATAAGGTTAGGTTCCTGGGAGGATATGGGTGAGACTCTAGCTGAGACTCCTAACTGAGGGGTGGGAGGAAATGAGGACATGAAGACTGAGTGACTACTTCTTAGTCAGGTAGGACTAGTGAAAGGAGGGGAACAACAATCCACCCATAAAACTTTGATCCAAAAATTACCCTGCCTATAAGAAGTGCAGGAATAAAGTAGGAACAGAAGTTGAGGGAGTGTCCAATCAATGACTGGCCCAACCTGAGGCTCACCCCATAGAAGACAGCCAGCCCCTGATACTATTAATGATGTTCTGCTATGCTTGTAGACAGGATCCTAACATGCCTGCTTTCAGGGAGGCTCCACCCAGGAGAAGATTGAGACAGATGCTGGGACTTGCAGCCAAGCATGGAGTGGAGCTCAGGGGGTCTTGTGGAAGTATTGGGAGAAAGAGAGAAGGACCTGGAGAGAACTGGAACCCCACAAGAAGACCAACAGAGACAACTAATCCAGACCCATGGGGGTTTACAGGGACTGAGACATCAACTAAGGAGCATGCATAGTCACCTAGGACACTTTCACATATGTGGCTGAAGGGCATCTTGAACTTCATGTGGTTTGCCTGGCAAGTGGAGGAGTGGCTGTTTCTAACATGTACTCTGCTGCCTGCTCTTGGATAAATTCCCTGTGGCAGCACTGCTTTGCTTGGCCTCAGGGGATGAGGATATGCTTAGTCCTGATGTGACTTGATGTGCTAGGAAGGGTTGATACAAGGGGAAGAAAGCTTTCCTTTTCTGGGGTAAAAGGGAGAGGGGAAGAAGAAAGGAGGTAGAGAGAGGGGGGACTGGGAGGAGAGGAGGGAGGGAGAACCTTCAAGATATAAAGTAAATAAACTTAAATAAAATAAAATTTAAAAATAACAAATATACACAGGGAAAAGAGGTTAGACTCTGATCAGTTGAGTGGAGTACATTGGTTGAAAGCTACATTCTCTGTACCCACAAAACCAGAAATGATAAAAATGAACACATTAAAAAAAACTGATGGACATATATTTACCTAGATAACTTAAATGATGGAATGCTTAGCTTGTTTCACTTAATATTTGGGAGGAAAATTAACTGATCTACCTTGATAATTTATAACAATACTTTGTTGGGTATGAGGAAGTTTGAGTTAGATATCTTCACAGTTACTTGAATGTGAAATCTAATTTGAAGAAATTCAGATTTGCAAAACTGAGCTCTTGGCTCAATTTTGGGTATTCCCTAAAATCTGTTTTTTCTTTTCTTAACTACTTCTTTCCTTCTGGATAGTGGGTCTCACAACCTTTTTCTGGTATTCTAAAACTTCACACACACTTCACATTTTAAAGCCCATGTTATTAAATTTAGGTATGAACATGAGAGCCATGAGGCCTTTAAAACATGATTGAAACTGCAAAACTCTTAGAATGGAACACTCTACAGACTATTGTGTTTGCCCCTGAATGATTCTTCTGATGACTTACGGTGATCTGATTATGACAGTACAATGCTCTATGGGCTGAAAAACATATTGAACAAATAAAAAGCAATATACTTGAAATTACTGTAGGAGTAAGTTCTTACTAGCCCCAAATATAATCTACATTGATTTTCTTTTACAGCCAGTGGCTCAGAAAGAAAGGTAATTACCATCTCATTTCAAGTAGAGATGGAAATATATTAGCCTGGAGTTCTTTGCAAATATTGTCACAAGTATAGCATTTCCTTTGGCAGGATAGGCAGTGAGGTAGAGACTTAACAAGTTTCATTGGAATGGTGAGTATAACTAAAGTTTTAAGAAAATCACAGAAAAATCCCCATTCAATAGCATGGAGAAGAATGGAATTCTCTCCAGTTTTGAAATTTGTACATATATTGTTTTTAATTTTCTGTGCCATCTTACTCAATGTTTTAAAATAATTTTTCTAAGCCTTTTATTCTTTCCTGTCTGCTTTTGAATGACCAGGTATTTTCCCATTCATTATCTCCTTTTACAGAATTTTTCAGTATTTCTTTTGCTTTTTTTTAAATTTTATTTTTGACGCTGTAATATAATTATAACATTTCTCCTTTCCTTTTTTTCTCTCCAAACTGTCCCATATATCATCCCTTGCTCTCTCTTAATTTATGGTCTCTTTTTTCATTGTTTTTGCATGCACATTTGTATGCATACATAATAGATACTCCAGATTTTAAAGTTTACTTCTTCCTTCAGATTATGCTTAAATATTAACACCACATGGAAGATATGGGGTTCAGTATAAATATGCCTACTTGTCTTTTGAATCTTATAAGGAAGGATACAAAGTAATAAACTTAGCATCACTTTCCTCTCTTGCACATTATAATTATCCCTGTTTTAATTTCTCCTCATTTTTGCCACAAATCATTCAGATTTTCTTATAGTATTGTTGTATATGGATGGTTCTGGCTTATTTATGTATTACTAGGGTTACACCTTGTCTTCTAATTCTCTTTTGTGTTAAACTCTAAGTTCCAGGAAAGTTTGTTAAACAAGGGCACATATAACAAGGTCTGTTGGCTAAGACTGCAGGTGCTAGAGGAAAGCTAATTGAAAACACTAGCATTTACACTTAGTGAATTTGCAATTAACTCCCACATGCCTCAGTTTCCTCATTTGTAATGGAAGAGCATACTGTTTGTTTCACTGCTGGGAGAAATATATATGCATACCACCAAAAACTTAAAACAGTTTGTGTACAAATCAGCTATCTGACATCACTTTAAAAAGCATAAGGAGAGTGATTATTCAATAATTTTTGGTGATCAGTTTTTATTACCATGGGGCATGCACCAGGATTTAAAAAAGAAAGAAATGAGAATTCAGATTACGTATAAGCAGTTCACCTCCTTTGTTCCTCTATTTCTGATCTTTTTGCCATGGATTTAGGAATCTTCTAGTATGCATGGTAGGTCTCATTACTACACACAATAGACCTTCTTTCCACTGTGTTGGTTTTCCTGACCTATCCAGATTGGACTTGCCTGTAACAGGCCTCCTGACCATAGCACAACCAAGAGAGCATGATACAAACAGTAATCAGGCCTTGAAACCCAGAATATAGGCAGCAATATCTGCCCAAACAAGAGCCTAGCCCACCTTTCAAAACAGGAACAAAGGCTAAATAACAGTTCCTCAATTTGGCTGGGAAAGTTCAGAAATGAAAATTTCCTAAATGTGCTAACCCTTCTTTTTTACTTTCTGTAGTTACATATCGTGCTAACTGAGATGTGCCAACCATGACATCATTTTTGTGCGTTAAAGGCTAAGAACTGTAAAAGCACAGGGCTTTGTGATTTGAACAAATTTCTTGTTCAGACACTGGCTGGCAATAAAGACTTTCTATTTGGGTGTCTATGTGGTTTTTCTGTGCCAATGTCGTTCCTGGGAACATAGTGAACATTCCCAAGAGCTACTGGACATTCTGCAAGCCCTAACATGTGGCAAGCACTAACCTCCCAAAGCGACACAGTACAAGAATGGCAAGGATCCTTTGTGCCCAGGGAAAATGGCATTATGACAGGAAATGGATTGACTATGGTGGGCAGGTTAAGCCTATTTTACACACACACACACACACACACACACACAAAAAAAAACAAAAAAAAACCTGCTACACCTACAAAGAAGTTTTTGAAGAAACTGGGCTGTGTTGAGCCCAACTAAATTGAAGAGAAGGCTGGTTAGTAAGAGATGTGAGCATTTTGAACTGGAAAGTAATAAGAGAAAGGACCAGCTGATCCAATTCAAAGCTGATTTGTTATGAAGACAATAAAATTGTGAGCTTTTTCTCACTTAAAAAAAAATGTCTCTGATGGTTTTACCTTGAATAGACTCCACTGAGCACATGTAGCCCCTCCTATAACTCTTGGTGGCAATGGTTATTTACTTTTCTTGTTTTCTTTCTTTCTTTCTTTTTTTTTTTTTTTTGTTTTGTTTTGGTTTGGTTTGGTTGGTTGGTTGGTTGGTTGGTTGGATTTCTTTGTTTTGTTTTTCCTTTGAGACAGGGTTTCTCTGTGTAGCATTGGTTGTCCTGGACTCACTTTGTAGACCAGACTGGCCTGAAACTCAAAGAGATCCTCCTGTCCCTGCCCCCCCCCAAGTGCTGGGATTACAGGCCTGTACCACTGTACCCAGGTGATGTCCCTTTTCTTTTTTTTTTTAAATCTTTTATTTTTTTTATTAATTACACTTTATTCATTTTGTATCCCCCCATGAGCCCCTCCCTCCTCCCCTGCCGATCCCACCCTCCCTCCCCTTTCTGCATGCATGCCACTCCCCAAGTCCACTGATAGGGGAGGTCCTCCTCTCCTTCTTTCTGATCTTAGTCTATCAGTTCTCATCAAAAGTGGCTGCATTGTCCTCTACTGTGGCCTGGTAATAGTGGTCCCATTCAGTCTATAGTGGCTATATGAGGCCGAAATTAGACACTCTTGTTTCAGCTCACTGTGTGTCTTAGTACATTTTCTGTTAAAAAGAATGCAATAACATAGACTTGGTGAGTTTCAAAAACTTTATTTTGGCTCACAGTTATGTAGGTTGAAAGTCAAATGTTGCATCTTGCAGTGGCCACAATGTTGACCAAGTACAAAGGGGTACAGGACATCACATGGCAGAAGACAAGGAACCTTTGTACGTCTCTTCTAGTTTTTTCCCTTTACTATAGAGATATAAACCACTAGAAGTTAATTATGTGGACTCAACTCAATGGCTACATATGGTCTTAATCACTTCCTAAAATTCCCACCATAATTGGATTTAGTTTTTACCCTTTAAGATGTGATAATGAGATTTATGGCAGACAGGCTAAAACCATATGTAAATCATAGTCCAGAGAATGATCACTTCTCAGTCGCCAGTCCTCAGCAACTACCCTCAGTAGCCTTTTGTCAGAAGAGGCAGACTTGCCAACAGGAGAACAGGAAAGATTCTTATTAGTTCATGTCTTATAAGGATGTGTTCATACCTCTTAAGTGTCAGAAACCTTGTGATTCACAATTTTTTCTTTCCCCTCAACTCTAGTTTCTATTTGATACAGTTTATTCATTTAATAAATACATGAAAAATGTGTGAAAGATGCACTGTTGACTTTGAAGGGTTGAACAAAAACACTAGCTACTCATAAAAACATAAAGTGTTAGGCATATGGTGTTGTGAAATTCAGAGCTCTTCCCAGGATTTCATCTGAAATGCTTTCCTCAATTAAACTTGCTTTGGCATTCTTTATTATAAGGAATACTATGCTCTAATATCTCAATTATAGGAACTATCTGTGCTCTAGCATTCTTATCAATAAGGAAGATCTATCCTAAAGCATATTGCCTTCAGTCATTATCAAAAGTTTTCATCATGTTTAACCACAATCAGCTATGCTTTTATCTGCACAAACAGAAATTTCTTCAGGAGGCTAAGCATGTAACTGCAGGTGGCATCTTTTTGCTGTCCTTTACCAGGCAACTATATTTTTATAGGGAAAATCTCTCCTATATCATCTTGTCCTGCCACTTAGATCATGTAATAAACAGTCAGGAAATTGTTGTGCACATAAGCAGAAAAGATCTGTGGTCTAACCCTGATACAGGTACCCATATCAGCAGTATTTTTGCTAAAACAATACTTTGTATTTTCTATAACCATCTAATTTAATGGCCACAAAGTTATGTATATATATAACTTTGAGAGAGAGAGAGAGAGAGAGAGAGAGAGAGAATGAAAGAGAAAGAAGCAACAACAGGGAGTGAATGAATCATGGCTTGCTAAATAATAAAGACGTATCTGTCTTAGCTGACATAACTTGTATATCATATAAGCTTTGAAAGGTAAGAATTTAGATTACAGTACATGTGGTTTGGAGTCAGCTCACATTCCGTTTTGGAATCCATCACTCAGCAGACATTTGTTTGATCTTATTGTAGGTAGGCCTTATAACAGTTAATAATACTAATAAGGTAAGGAGAAACTTCTTGCTCTCAAAGGATTCGTAATTTTGTAGAGTGTAAGAGGAAATGTAGAAGAAGACAAAATCTTTACTTGCGAATAGACTCCCTGGAGCCTGGGTTGGGAAATGTGTTTGTCAAAACTCACAGCCACACCCCCATCTTGTAGCATCTCTACAGGCTGAACTTGGCTCTGTGCTGTTTTGGGAAACAATCTGCCTGAAATTAGCTTGAGTATGAGGTAGTCTCTCTGTCTCTCTTGTCTTCCAGTCTCTGGCCCTCGCATGGGCTGCTTCTCCTCTCATTCATTTCCTGCTGTGACTAGTTATACTTTCTGAGCTTGATGATCTGAAGCCTCTTCACTCTGATTCCTTCTCTCCAGCCCACGGCCTCAGCCTGCATCCTCATCTCTGCCCACTGGCACTCCTTATGATCTGCTGGCTGGTTCATTTGTCTCCTTTCTTTCCCCACTTAGTAGAAGGATGCACACATCAACTGAAGCAATACCTTCTTCATGTGGGTGTGTTAGCATCTCTATCAGACACTGCTGGAATAAGGGCTGATATATACGAACTCAAGACATGAGCAAACAACAAATGGCCACATTGAATCTTAACTAAAGAAGCAAAAGCACAGAATTTAAAGAACTTTGTCAAAATCTGGTGAATTCTAAGCCATCTTCTTAGTCCTACAGAATTAGCTTAAAAAAAATTAAAAGCAATGAAATCTCATGTACTTAACGTTTCATTATAAATCCAACACACATGCCAAAGAACAACTATCTTAGACCATTAGAAAAGAACTAAAGCACTTCCTATCTAAGTGGTGAGCAGCTGAAAAATGTAAGATGAATTTTAATTGCAGTAGTGTTCAAATATGGAGAGTCCATATTTTTTTTAAATCTTTTATTTTTTTTTATTAATTACACTTTATTCATTTTGTATCCCCCCATAAGCCCCTCCGAGAGTCCATATTATAATTGATAATGTGACTTATTCAGAAAATATTTACTAGGTGCTTGTTAAATGCTAATATCTACACTAAGGACTGAAGATACAATAAAATAAACTTAAAATATGCCTTCAAGGATCTGTATTCCATATAACCTGGGTTTATATTCATAAGAGCACAAAGAGAAGTATGGGAGATTTTTTATGTAAATACACACACACATACACACACACACACACACACACCCTTATCTCCTGCAAGTAGATCCAAGTCATTTGATATATAATTGAAGGCATGTCTTGCCTTTATAATTTCAAAATATCTTATAAAACTTATTAAGAGGGTAATTATTCATAGGTATTAGACTGTCGGAATGATTTTTTATCTACCTTGATAGTCTAGGACAAGAAATTTCTCTTATCCAGCTTTCTGTGACACTGGAGAAGATCCATCCCCATCTCTCACCGTTACTTAACCTATGAATGGCAACATAGACCAGAATGAGAATTGGATTCCAGAACAGCTTTAAACTTAGAAGACAGGTGTCATAAAACCACAGAGGAGTGAGTTTAATTTCACAGCTGTGATGCTCTGCCTGGTGTTTAGAGATGTAAAACTTGACTGCGGTATCAGAATAGCCCTTCTGTTACACTCTACCCAGTAGCTCAACTCAGATCTAGTTTGTATTTCTCCTCAACCACAGCCCATCGCTCCTGCAAACCCAAGGATCTTCAGAAATACCACATACCACCAAAACAAAGACTGCAGATTTCAGCACCACAAGGAGAACATGCAAGTTATCCAGCCAAAAGAAAAAGCAAAACAAACAAACAAAAACAAACACACAGAAATAATATGAGAAAGGGATTCCTGGAAAACAGTGTAATAATGTTAGAAGTATTGAGAAAAAATAAAATTTCTAAAGTGGATAGTACTACCAAGTTGAATATTTAGTACCAAGGTTAGAAGATAGGGTCAGGCAGCTTAAAAACATGTTTATACAGTAAAGCATTCTGCACTGAGAAATTTTGTCTATGATTTGTCACATTCCTACACATCCAGCTATTATCAGTCCATATGTTCCAGGACTATCTTTTTTTATAAATATTTACACAGACAGGTGGTCCTGGAAACACAGAGAGAGATAGCAACTACATAGGAATTAATTTATGTTATAGATAAAGACAGTGACTCCTTGTGGTGAGACCATGAAATGTCTCTCCCTTAAATATTCTAGAGCAATGAACTTGAACATAGTGTCCTGCTTTTCTTCACATATACAGACATACGTACAAACACATACACAAACATACTATCTGAGATTATTAAGCATTCAAATGTGACTCTCTCTCTCTCTCTCTCTCTCTCAGCCTGAATCCTCGCTTTGCATTTGTCCTCTGCCATTTTTTACACAACTCTCACTCTTTCTCAATGTCTATGTTTAAATCTATATTAAAAACTTTTCTTAAATGGGGTACTGCGCTAAACAGAGAATTCTCTGTAGAGGAATATAGAATGGGAAAGAAAGGAGCACCTAAAGAGATGTTCAACATCCTTAGCCAGCAGGGAGATGCAAATCAAAATGACCCTGAGATTTCACCTTATACCCATCAGAATGTCTAAGATCAAAAACTCAAGTGACAACACATGCTGGAGAGGATGTGGAGAAAAGAGAACCCTCCTCCATTGCTGGTGGGAATGTAAACTTGTACAATCACTTTCGAAATCAATCTGGTGCTTTCTCAGACAATTAACAATAGTGATTCCTCAAGATCCAGCTATACCACTCCTAGGCATATATCCAAAATATGTACAAGTACAAAACAAGGACATTTGTTCAACCATGTTCATAGCAACTTTATTCATAATAGCCAGAACCTTGAAACAACCCAGTTGTCCATCAACGGAGGAATGGATACATAAATTGGGGTACTTTTACACATTGGAATACTACTCAGCAATTAAAAACAAGGAAATCATGAAATTTTCAGGCAAATGGTGGGATCTAGAAAAGATCATCCTGAGTGAGGTATCCCAGAAGGAGAAAGACACACACAGTATATACTCACTTTTAAGTGGGTACTAGACTTATAAGATAGGATAAACATACTAAAATCTGTACACCTAAAGAAGATAAAAAAGAAAGAGGACCCGGGGTAAGATGATCAATCTTCACTTAGAAAGACAAATGGGATGGGCATTGGAAGTAGGAGAAAACAAGTAACATGACAGGAGCCTACCATAGAGGGCCTCTGAAAGACTCTACCTAGCAGTGTATCAAAGCAGATGCTGAGACTCATAACCATACCTTGGGCAGAGTGCATGGAACCATATGAAAGAAGGGGGAGTTAGTAAGACCTGGAGAGAACAGGAGCTCCATAAAGACCATATATATCTGGGCACAGGGATCTTTTCTGAGACTGTTTCTCCAACCAAGGGCCATGTATGGATATAACCTAGAATCCCTGCTCAGATGTAGCCCCTTTCTAGGCCACAGAGGAGGACGTTGCAGCCAGTCCTGAAGAGACCTGATAAGCTAGGGTCAGATGGAAGGGGAAGAGTACCTCCCCTATCAGTGGACTTAGAGAGGGGCAGGGAGGAGATGAAGGAGGGTGGGATTGGGAAGGAATGAGGGAGGGGGCTACAGCTGGGATACAAAGTAAATAAACAGTAATTAATATGGAAAAAAGAATGTTAAATTTTAAAGCTGAGATAGTCAAACTGGTCTGCTGGCCTGATTTGTTAATAAAGGCTTTATTAGAAAATCTTACTGGAACCACTATAAAACCATGTCATTCATTAAGAATATACAACTAATAACTGTATTCTAAGAAAGAAAGAAAACCTTAAAAAAACATTTTCTTAACAAATGCATATCTTGCTTTATAAAAGACTGCATATCATCAGAGAAATAGTAGATAGGACCACATATCTACTTTATGAGTTCTAACTATTTGAAATTCTGTTGGATCACAGTGGTTCAACAGTTTCACAAATTCCTTGCTCCCTTGGTGTTTGGTTATGTACAGTGCCCACAGCTCCCTCTGGAAGGTCCTGCAGTATCTGAGGGAGAAGAGAGGATAAATTGAATCCTCACACCCTTCCATATACCGTAGGCAAGTGTAACACTTCTGTAACGTCCCATGGAAATGTAAGAAGCTGTGCTTAGTACTTCCAAATAAAAAGCAATCATCAGCCCACATTACCATGCCCAGGCTAAAAATTAGTCAGTACAGTGATACCGAGACATGAACCTGATGCAACAGGTGTACACTTGCAAACCAATGGCCTCTTTGTTAATCTGCTCCTTATATCCTTAGATGTTTCTGTTATGATGATTCAAAGACCTAAATTCCTAGAGACTGTAACCTGCTTTTATGGATTATAACATGAACTACAGTGAAGATACCTCTGTGTCTTGTAGTGACTAATAAATATAATTAATGGAGTTCCAAACATAGTGGCAGCAGATTTAATGAATATCTGCATGTATGTGTCCATATGCACAACTTAAATAGTTGATTACAATTTACATATGCAGAACTTAAGAACTAAGAATAGGTCAGGATTTTGAAGACGGAGAAGAAGAAAAAAACGGAGGATCTATGTAATCAAACATTAAAATCCAGTAAGGGAATTAAAGATGTGTGAGTCCAGTTCCTTACAGTAATTAACAAAGTAACAAGTTATGATGACTATTCTTGGTTGTCTACTTGGCTACATCTGGAAATAACTAAAACCCTCGCAAACTCTGTACACCCTTAGTGGTTTTTCTTGAATAAACAATTAAGTGGAAAGATCCACCTTTAATTCCGATCTTGAGGTGGGAAGAATCACCTTTTTGGTGGCAGCCTATATAAAGGACACGGAAGAAAGAAGCACTCCTCTTTTCTCATTTCTCCCTTGCTCTCAGTAGAAAGTTTATTCCTCTGGTATTAGAGCCTACTTCTTTGGGATTTTTGGCTTACATGGAAATTGTTTCAACTAATGGGTGCGGTTAGCCACGTTGGGCATGACAGTCTTCCAGGCACAGTCAGATCATTATCTGTCCTGACTCACCTGGCAGTGGGACCCAACACTGCAGGGCCAGAATGTCTCAGGAGATGTGGCTAGTGACTAATCAATAATCAATGCACTTAGCTCAAAGTGTGTTGAAGATTAGTCACTATGCAAGAAAAGTTGATTCACTGCCAAGTACTATAGCTCATAGATGAAAGAAACTTGACCAGGCTTTCTCCACATTTTTAGGATATTACCAAAGATAAAACTTGAACATTCTGAACTCCTCATAGTTAAAAGGTAAATCTTTAATCAGTGATTCAGCATATTGATTATATGCACCGAAAGTGTATAAAATATTAAAATAATTTGAGCTCTTAGTTAAATAAAATATTACTTTTATAGATTTTGTGATTTGCATCTTTTGTATTACATATACATTGTGTTATCCATATTGCTTTTAATTTTCACTTATTGTTTTTACTTTAAATAAATATAGATTTTTAGCTAATTATTCACAGTTTTATAATCAGGCCTCATAGCTTTGGAACCCACAAAATATGCATATTTCCATGGTCTTAATATGGAACATAGCAATTCTGAGTTTTTACCTGTTACTTAAGTGTTCTGAATCTTGGTGATAGATAGAGAAGTAAAAACTGTAAGATACACAAGTTGAGATTTCAATGAAGTTATATTTAACTTCTTTCATTTTGTGTGTCTAACTTGCAGAATTTAAGAAATTAGGTTCTGTTCAATGGCAAAGGGCAAGTGTCCAATATAGGGAGATAGTAGAATACATGGGAAATGAGTAGAGAATGAAAATACTGCATCAGAAGTGCTCAAGGAGGTAGTGAAGTGATTGAGGATATGGCGATGAAGGTTAGGCCATGGGCTAACTAAAGTGAAATATGCATACAGAAGCTACATACAAACGTACAAACTTACAACTCAAATAAAAATATATGACATAAAGAAAGTGGGGGAGAATAATAGGAGTTAAAGTTTTAGGTAGGAATGAGGACCTTCTTCATTTAGGAAGAAACATGGGGGTTGGTTCACCAAAATGAAGAGGATGGAACCCTACTAGTTTGTAAAATACTTAAAAGTATATATTTTTTAGAAGTTTGAAGAGAAGTACCTTGCACCAGTGAAGAGCATTGTTCCAGAATATGTAGGTTACTAAACAGAAATCTCACATGAAGTACAAGTTAGCCCCCCCCCCATGAGTTATTGGTTAATGAGGTCCCAGAGGCATCCAAAACAATGCAGGCTGTTGTCATTGCTTTTCATTGCCCACCATCAATAACTACATGGTAAGACTTTGTCCTTAAGACAACACACACTGTGGTTTTACTACACAGAGAAATCAATATGGAACTGATAGAGAATCCATCCTGGCTGGCTTTCATAGTGCTAGAAGGTACTTGGCAAGCCAGCAAAAAATAAAAAAATGATAATAAAGAGCACAGGACTGTACATGCTACAATACCAACCTGATGCAATAGAAGCAAGACTATGTTATAGATTTGAGGTCCTATTCTATGAATCCACAGGAATTCATGCCTGGTACTGATAACCAATAGGAAGGAAAGTGATAGGACCTTAGACAAACACCTGCTGACCTTTCTCTAATTGATGTTGCTGTCAATTGCCTTCTAAATATGTATGTCTATATTGACTTATTTCTACTGGTGCCAACTTTGACCAGCTAAACTTTGTATTATCTGCAGACAGTGGTTAATGCAAAAACACATTACTGTTCAAAGTGTTAAGAATAAGCAATTGTGAGTGTCCATCCATAGACAGGCTCATCTGTATCAACTCTTCCACCAAAGCTCAGGAAACATCCAGGAAATGGGGGCAGAAAGAATGGAAGAGCTGGATGGAGAGGCATGCTATGAAATATTGTCCTTTGCATCATGTGGCTATTGTACACATGAACTCAAAGTACAAGGACAAGTCAGTTAAAAATTCCACAAGGTAGTGAGAGACATCCCTGAGGCTCTAGGCCCAGCTGAGGCACTATAGGCAGCTGACGGCTGGAAAAAGAGTTCAACTTTCTATAGGAATGTAGCAACTATTATGTTCTCCATTTCCTGGTGGACAATCCTACACCCACCCCTATTTAGGCATTTAGGCAGAAATAATAGGATTCAGGGGGTTAAAACAAATAAAATTTAAAAAAGAAAGTCTGTTGACAAATTTATTCTTTTTTAAAAAAAATTGGAAATGCCTTTAGTTTTATTGGACTGTTTCTCTGCAGGTGGAATTTTAGGATAATAATTTTGTTTGAAAGCTGAAGAACTATTGCTCATTTCCATTGTTTCTGATTTCTATCATATCTGAAAAATAAAAAGGTTTTATTTTCATTCTCCTGGATATAATGTTACTATATAACTGTTATCTTCAACTAGTTGAGATTTTCTATTTCTGAATTTTTTTTTTCAATTTGACTATACGGTGTCCTAGAGTTTGGAATACAACAAAAGTCTGAAAATAGTCTTCATTAAAGGCAAAGAGAATTGTGAAATTGGAGACTCTATGATATCCTACTTAACTGAAATCAATGGGAGAAATAGAGGGGAAAGAAACAACTAAATGTTCCAGTGAGAAAAGCAGGACAATATACAGATGACATTGAGACCACTCCTTTTGAAAGAAAAGTAGGACTTTTATTTCCCCAAATACCTTTTATTTCTCTTTAGGTTATATTGATAAAGAGGATATTCAGGTGTCTAGTTCCATCCATTTGCCTGAAAATTTCATCATTTCCTTGTTTTTAATAGCTGACTAGTATTTCATTGTGTAAATGTACCTCAATTTCTTTATCTATTTTTCAGTTGAGGGACACCTGCGTTGTTTCCAGATTCTGGCTATTGTGAATAAAGCTTCTATGAAAATCATTGAGCAAATGTTCTTGTTGTATGGAGGAGCATCTTTTGGTGTGCATGCCCAGGAGTGGTATAGCTGGGTCTTGAGGTAGCGTTATTCCCAATATTCTGAGAAAGCACCGGATTGATTTTCACAGTGGTTGTACAAGTTTGCACTCCTACCAATAACGAAAAAGTTTAGTTCTGTAACCCATTTTAATTGATTTTGGGGGATGTTGGTGTTTAATTTCTTGATTTCTTTATATATTTTGGATATTAGCCCTCTGTTGGATGCAGGATTGTGAAGATCTTCTCCCAGACTGTAAGCTGTCATTTTGTTCTGTTGACAGTGTCCTTTGCTTTACAGAAGAATTTCAGTTTAGTGAGGTCCCATTTATTGATTGTTGATCTTAGAGCCTGTGCTGTTGATGTTCTGTTCAAGAAGTTGTCAACTGTGCCAATGAGTTCAAGGCTCTTTCCCACATTTTCCTCTAACAGGTTTAGAGTATCTGGTTTTCTGTCGAAATCTTTAATCCACTTTAACTTTAGTTTTGTGCAAGGTAATAAATATGTATCTATTTGCATTTTTCTATATATATAGATATCCAGTTAGACCAGCACCATTTGCTAAAGATGTTATTTTCTTTCCATTGTATGATTTTGGAATAAATTCTCATGTTCTATAACTCTATAGTATAACTATGCTTAATGATTATATATTTCAAAATAAAAAGAACAAAGAATGTGTTGAGCATTCTCAGCACATAAATGATAAATATTTGAAATTATCAAAATGCCAAAATTACCCCAATTTGACCATTAAACACTATGTATATGTCAAAATGTCACACCATTAGCCATTGTCATGCATTAATTGTAAATAAAAAGCATAGAAAATTGTACCAAATAGAAGTTGATGACAATGTGAAGTATCAATAATAAATACCAAATAGAAGTTGATGACAATGTGAAGTATCAATAATAAACATCCAAAATTATTTCTCTACAGTAGATTAAATTGCATAAAATGTCTATAAATCACAGTGAGTCAGGTGTGGTGACATATACCTATGACCCTAGATCTTTGGAGGTGGAGAGAGAAGGATCAAGAATTTAAGACCAGTCTCAGATACATAAGGGTTCAGCATAAGCTGAGCTACATTAGACTCTGTTTCAGAACAACAAATACAATGAACAGCTGGGGCCACATGCAAATTGCTTTATTTGTTCATGATTGGGTGAAGTACTGTTTTCCATTATTGTGGTTTGTAACAGGGTCTCCTGTAACTCAGGCTGGCTTCAAACTCTCTGTGTAAACTGACCTTGAATGATCTTTATCTTCATATGGCTGGAATGAGAGGTATGCACCAAAATGCCTGGAAATTTGAAAATAATATTTTATTGCCATTATTCTAATTCAGAGATAAATTGTATTATATATTTTAATACTCTTTATTGCCTTTTAAACTTTTATATGCATGTTAGATCTTCAAATAAGAGAAAGAAGTTTCACCATTAATCTCTCTTCTTAGGACAGGCATTCATTCTCTGAAGCCTCTTGTCATCTCTTGCTGGTTGCCCTTTTCAGCACTACATCTTCGCTGGGATTTTAAATAGCAGAGAGGGTCTCCATTCCCCTCTCATGCTTATTATTGGATTTACCTTTCACTATTATGTATTGAAGTTTAGTTGAAATAAAATTTATTTTTTCCAAATTTTACACTTTAGGATATAGCAGAAAGACAGTACAGAGAAAACTGAGTGGAGGTAATTTGTCATGTTTCTGGAAAAAGAATATGTGAACACTTGGTCTAATTGAATGTTCTCAGTTGTTTGCTTACAGAGTGTCTTCAGGGAGAGGACCACATTTCAGTATCTTTGTTTATGTGCACCGCCATGAGAATCCCCCCACAGTGATATATGAAACAACAACAACAAGATAGAAAGCTATGCTCCTGCATAGTTATTACTTGTCTTGAATCCTACTTCTGCCTTTCTAAGAATGGACTATTCTCAAATAGCTAACAGTAGAAATTTACAGTTCAGAGCGCTTGGTGCTCAACCCAAGGAACTCTGAAACTCCACCCGAGAAAGCACAATGTTCATATGTCTAGCATCAGGTGTGTATGCTATAAGATGCCATAGGGTGCTGTGGTTTCAGGTTAATGTATAGCATGATGAGATCAAGAATTAAGCCAAAAAATCTGTTCGTACATCTGGTATTATGAGTTTTCCCTTCAAGCAGAAACTAGAAGATTTTCACTTGGTGAGATCAGATATGGTGTGCTAATGGTGAGTGTCTTTGGGTGTGACAGAAACACACTTGGCTCCCTTTAAAATACTTTGAACTAAAAAGCAGTGGTTTCTAGTTACCCAGAGGGAGATCAAGAGTGTACTCCCAGTGAATCATTTCTTGTTTAAAGTAGGATGTGATAGCCCAGGTAACGGAATCCTTGCACTTGAAGTACATCATAACTTCAGATTTTTTTTTTTTTTACCAGTTGGAGCAAGATTGTGTTCTTTATAACTGTTGAAGGAGAGAGCTGAGAAAGAAAACAGGAGCACAGACCAAGACTATGAAGATACAATGGCCTTAACCCAGAATGATTGCTTTGCCATGTTTGGGAACCTGTAACTCTTGTGCAGCTCCATTTTGGTCCCTAGATGAAAGGTTTGTGTGACCAACTTCCCTCAAGAAACAAGATCCATACGTAGCCTTTGCACTGGTGTGTTGTTAGCTAGCTCCTAGAGCTCTTCTCTTGTGGGACTCTTAACAGCGGGGGCAGGAGCTATCTCTGAGGCTTTTGCATACTTTTGGGAACCATTTTCTCTTGCTGGGTTGCCTCATCCAGCCTTAATATGAGGGGAGATGCTTAGTGTTATTGCAACTTGTTGTGTCACTTTGGGATGTCATGTACCTGGGAGGCCAGCCCTTTTCTGAAGGAAAACTACAATCTGGATGTATTATAGGAGAGAAGAATAAATGTTAAAAAAGAAACAAAGACACTCTTTCCTCCGTATTTGTTTGTATTTCTTTCTCTCTTTCTCTCCCCTCCTTTACTTCCTTAGTTCTTTTTTGGGAGGAGTTAATAACATAAACTTAGTGCCTCGGTTCATGCTGGATAAGTACTCTACACCTAGCTTAACTCTAAGTCTTCATTTTTCTTAATGAATCACTTTTTATGCATGTGGAATATATGAGTGTATGTGTACATGTGTGCACGCATGTGTGTTACATGCGTGTGTGTGTGTGTGCGTGTGTGTGTGTGTGTTGAATGCTCAAAGGCTAGTGCATGCATCTCATTCAGAGGCTAGAGTAGGATATCTGCAGTTTTGCTCTGTAACATCCTTCCTTAATACCAGTCTCTCACTAAGACAGAAGCTCATGGATTGAGCTACACTGGCTGGCCAGCAAGTTCTTGGGATTCTCCTGACTTCAGTCTCTCTGTTGGGGTTTCAAGGGTTATAGGAACTCACATTAGGCTATTTTTAGTTTTGAGTGTTTTATTTGTTTATTTTTACAAGGGTACTAGAAGCTTGGACTCAGGCTGTTATGCTTGAAGAATACATTGTTATCATCTGGGCCACTTCCATAAACCCTCAGGATCTCACTAAGCTCTCCAGCTACACTCAAGTTAATTCTGCATCCTTAGCAGGATTCCCATGTGTGGTCTTCCTGTCTCTGCCTCCCAAAGTAGAAATTATTGCCTTTGCTACCAGACTCCTATTTTTTATTTTTAGTATAATTTTTTATTTATTACAATTTATTCACTTTGTATCCCAGCTGTAGCCACACCCTAGTGTCCTCCCAATCCCTCCCTCGCTCCCTCATTTTCCTCCTATGCCCCTTCCCCAGTCTGCTGATAGTGGAGGAACACCTCCCCTTCCATCTGACCATAGTCTATAGGATTTTAACAGAACTGTCTTTCATAGTCTTCCTCTGTGGCCTGGTCAGACTGCTCCCCCCTCAGGGGGAGGTGATCAAAGAGCTAGCCACTGAGTGCATGTCAGTGACATCCTTCCTCCCCTTACTAGGGAACCCATTGGGAGAATGAGCTGTCACTGGCTACCTCTGTGCAGGGGTCTAGGTTGTCTTCATGAATGGTCCTTGGTTGGAGTATCAGTCCCAGAAAAGACCCCAGGGCCCAGATCTTTTGGTTCTGTTGTTCTCCTTGTGGAGATCCAGACCCTTCCAGATTTTCTATCTCCCCTTTCATTCATAAGATTCTTTGGCCTCCCAACCCCCCAAGGGAGGAGCAGTCCTGTTAGGCCACAGAGGAGAGCTTTGCAGCCAGTCCTGAAGATACCTGATAAAACCGGATCAGATGAATGGGGAAGAGGTCCCCCCTATCAGTGGACTTGGCAAGGGGCACGGTGGAGATGAGGGAGGGAGGGAGGGACTGGGAGGGAATGAGGGATCTGGACACGGTTGGGATACAGAGTTAATAAAATGTAACTGATAAGAAAAAAATAAAATTAAAAAAAAAAAAGATTCCCTGCACTTTGCCTAAAGTTTGGCTATGGTCTCAGCATCTGCTTTAATACCCTGCTGGCTAGAGTCTTTCAGAGGCCCTCTGTGGTAAGCTCCTATCTTGTTCCTTATTTTCACCTTCTTTCCATGTCTATCCCATTTGGCTTCCTGAATGAAGATTGAACATCTTACCCAGAGTCCTCCTTCTTTCTTACCTTCTTTATTAGTACAGATTTTAGTATGATTAACCTATATTATATGTCTAATATCCACTTATAAGTGAGTATATACCATGCTTGTCTTTCTGCTTCTGGGATAGCTCACTCAGGATGATCTGTTGTACTTTATACCATTTACCTGCAATTTCATGATTTCCTTGTTTTTAGTTGCTGAATATTACTGCATTGTGCAAATATACCACAATTTCTATATCCATTCCTCCATTAAGGGATATCTCAGTTATTTCCAAGTTCTGATTATTATGAATAAACCTGTTACAAACATGGTTGAGCAAATGTCCTTGCTGTATACTTGAGCATCTTTTGGATATATGCCTAGGAGTAGTATAGCTGGATATTGAGGAATCACTATTCCTAGTTGTCTGAGAAGGCACCAGATTGATTTCCAAAGTGGTTGTACAAGTTTACATTTCCACCGGCAAAGGAGGAGGGTTCCCCTTTCTCCACATCCTCTCCAGCATGTGTTATCACTTGTGTTTTTGATCTTAGCCATTCTGATGGGTGTAAGGTGAAATCTCAGGGTCATTTTGATTTGCATTTCCCTGATGAGTAAGAATATCGAGCATTTCTTTAAGTGTTTCTCTGCCATTTAATATTCCTCTATTGAGGATTCTGTTTAATTACCCCATTTTTTTTTATTAATTACACTTTATTCATTTTGTATCCCCCCCATAAGCCCCTCCTTCCTCCCCTCCCGATCCCACCCTCCCTCCCCTTTCTGCATGCATGCCACTCCCCAAGTCCACTGATAGGGGAGATTCTCCTCTCCTTTCTGATCTTAGTCTTTCAGTTCTCATCAAAATTGGCTGCATTGTCCTCTACCATGGCCTGGTAAGGCTGCTCCCCCCTCAGGGGGAGGTGATCAAAGAGCAGGCCAATCAGATTATGTCAGAGACAGTCCCTCTTCCCATTACTATGTAACCCACTTGGACACTGAACTGCCATGGGCTACATCTGTGCAGGAGTTCTAGGTTATCTCCACGAATAGTCCTTCGTTGGAGTATGAGTCTCTGGGAAGTTCCCTGTGTTCAAATTATCTTGTTCTGTTGCTCTCCTTGTGGAGTTCATTGGTTGCTGTTTAACATCTTGAGTTCTTTATATATTCTGGATATTAGCCCTCTTTCAGATATAGGTTTGGTGAAGATTATTTCCCAATCTGTAAGCTGTCATTTTGTTTTGATGACAGTGTCCTTTGCTTTACAGAAACTTTTGAGTTTCACAAGGTCCCATTTATTGATTGTTGCTCTTAGAACCTGTGCTCTTTGTGTTCTGTTCTGGAAGTTGTCACCTGTACCAATGAGCTTGAGGCTGTTCCCCACTTTTTCTTCTAACAGGTTTACTGTGTCTAGTTTTATGTTGAAGTCTTTGGACTTGAGTTTTGTGTAGGGTCATAAGTATGGATCTGTTTGCATTTTTTTTACATGTTGATATCCAGTTTGACCAGAATTATTTGTTGAAGATGTTATCTTTATTCCATTTTATGATTTTGGTATCTTTTCTAAGATCATGTGTCCCTAAGTGTGTGGGTTTGAATTTCAGTCCAATATCCCTTATGAGCATTGATGCAAAAATACTCAACAAAATGCTCACAAACTGAATTTAAAAATGCAGTATAGACTATCAAAGCAGATGCTGAACCTGATGGCCAACTGATGGGCAGAGTGAATGGAATTTTATGTAAGAAGTGGGAAATAGTAAGAGCTGGAGGGGACGGGAACTCCACAAGCAGAGCAACAGAACAAGATAATTTGAACACAGGGAACTTCCCAGAGACTCATACTCCAACCAAGGACTATTCGTGGAGATAACCCAGAACCCCTGCACAGATGTAGCCCATGGCATTTCAGTGTCCAAGTGGGTTACATAGTAATGGGAAGAGGGACTGTCTCTGACATAATCTGATTGGCCTGCTCTTTGATCACCTCCCCCTGAGGGGGGAGCAGCCTTACCAAGCCACCATAGAGGACAATGCAGCCAATTTTGATGAGAACTGACAGACTAAGATCAGAAAGGAGAGGAGAACCTCCCCTATCAGTGGACTTGGGGAGTGACATGCATGCAGAAAGGGGAGGGAGGGTGGGATCGGGAGGGGAGGAGGTAGGGGCTTTTGGGGGGATACAAAATGAATAAAGTGTAATTAATAAAATAAAATAAATTTAAATAAAAAAAGAAAACCAAAAAAATAAAAATAAAAACACATCAAAGATATCATCCAATATGACCAAGTAGGCTTCATCCCAGGTATGCAGGGGTGGTTTATTATACGGAAATACATCAATGTAATCCACCATATTAACTAATTGAAAGAAAAAAAAACACATGATAATCTCCTTAGATGCTGAAAAAGCATTTGACACAATCCAACACACATTCATGTTTAAAGTATTGGAGAAATCAGGGATACAAGGCACTTACCAAAACATAGTAAAGGCAATATACAGCAAGCCTATAGACAATATCAAACTCAATGGAGAGAAACTTAAATCAATCCCACTGAAATCAGGGACAAGACAAGGCTGCTCACTCTCTCCATATCTCTTTAACATAGTTCTTGAAGTCCTTGCTAGAGCAATAAGACAATTAAAGGAGATCAAGAGGATTCAGTTTGGAAAGGAAGAAGTCAAAGTATCACAATTTGCAGATTATATGATAGTATACCTGAGTGACCCCCAAAATTCTAATAGGGAACTCCTACAGCTGATAAACACCTTCAGCAAAGTGGCTGGATACAAAATTAACTCAAAAAAAAATCAGTAGCCTTCCTGTATACTAAAGAACAATGGGCTGAGAAAGAAATTAGGGAAACAACACCCTTCACAATAGCCACAAAGAATATAAAGTACCTTGGTATAATTCTAACAAAGCAAGTCAAAGACTTGTATGAAAAACATTTCCAGTCTCTAAAGAAAGAAATAGAAGAAGATATCAGAAGATGGAAAGCTCTTCCATGCTCATGGCTTGGCAGGATTAACATAGTAAAAATGGTCATCTTACCAAAAGCAATCTACAGATTCAATGCAATTCCCACCAACATCATTCTTTATAGACCTTGAAAGAAAAATTCTCAACTTTATATGGAATAACAAGAAACCCAGAGTTGCTAAAAACAATCTTCTACAATAAAAGGTCTTCTGAAGGTATCTCCATCCCTGATCTCAAGCTGTCCTATAGAGTAACAGTAATAAAAACTGCATGGTACTGGCATAGAAACAGGCTGTGGATCAGTGGAATCAGATAGGAGACCCAGACTCATATTCTTTTATTCAAATTTTACATTCATTTTTCCCAAAGTGTGGATATCAGTATATTATGATGAGTGACAAATGTTCATTAACCTAAACTATTTTACTTGTGCATTTTGTTGCTATTTCAAAGATGAAATTATGATAGAATTCGTCATTTGGGGATGTCTCTAGGCATGTCAGCCATGTGAAAAAATTTTTTTTTCTAATAATATACTGCTCGGAGGCAATAAATAATTATCATCGCCTCAAGTATATTGGTGCTTGACAAACAGTGTTCATTTGTACTACATTTACAGAAAAAAAACTAATTCATTAAAACACAGTGAACTTTTTTGAAGAACAGTTTAAAGAAAAACTTTGACATATATAATGTACTCATATATATGAAATATAATATGATAGATCACAGCTGAACTTTAAATCTCATCTTTGCAGCATTTGTACTTTTCTTAAAATGCCAGTTTGTGTTGTTTCTCATGTGATTCTATATTTCAGAACATCAGATGTAGATAAATCTAAAGTGCCATTTACTGAATACTGCTCCTACTTTCAAATGCTTCTATTCCATTATTCTGCCAGAGCCTCCTGACACAAATTAACGTCTCTAAGCCTTAGTTATTTTACCTGTCCAACAGGCATGAGAGCTATATGACAGTCAAAAACAGAGTAAGGGAAATGAAAGCTCGTTATACTAGAAAGACAGCCACAAATTTAAAAAAAAAAAAAAAAAAGAACAGCATAGAAGCAGCTGGGCCAGTTAAACTAATTTTGCTCCTATCCTGCCAAACTGTCAGAGTGACTACACTTTTACATCTAATTTCACAAAGATCTAAATTATAAATACACGTTTTGGGATGTGTGTGTGTGTGTGTGTGTGTGTGTGTGTGTGTGTGTGTCTGTGTGTGTGTGTCTGTGTGTGTAAAATCATATAAGAAACAACACAAACTAGAGTACATATATACACATCTCTCCTATACACACATATATCCATATATAGCCCATAGATAGATAGATAGATAGATAGATAGATAGATAGATAGATAGATTGATTGATTTATGAGAAAATTTTAAGAACCAATTTTTCTCAAATGTTGCCATCTGGATGCAAAAACAAATCTTAGTACAACAAACAATAAAGTGACCTAAAACTCTTTATTGTAGATGAAACAATTTTGGCAGCAACCTAAGAAAAGAAGAGATTATTTTGGCTCACAGTCAGAGGAAACTGGCCCTCATAGTGGGAAAAGCATGGTGGCAGAAATTTGAAGCAGCTGAAACATATTGCAACCACATTCAAACAGCAGAGAATGCTGGTGTTCAGCTTGTTTTTCTTTTAAGTCAGTCAAATGTCCCAGCCCATAGATGGCATGACCCACAGTTAGGAGGGGTCTTCCTATATCTGTTAACATAATCTAGAAACTTCCTTAAGAATAATGTCCAAATGCAGACACTCCTGATGCGACCTGATAGACTAGGATCAGTTGGAAGGGGAAGAGGACCTCCCCTATCAGTGGACTGGGGGGAGGGGCATGGGTGAAGAAGAGGTGAAAGGGTTAGACTAACTTTGTAACCTGTATGTCTTCTAAAGCCTATAGTTTTGAGTTTTAGGTTCAGGTTAAGCTAAAGCCTGTTAGTACCTTTCCAGAGAATGGAGAAATGTGACCCGATCTGTGAGGACAGATAGAAAAAAAAGCAAGCAAGCAATGACCTTCACTCAGCAAAAAGAACCCAGCCTTCTTCTGAGTAGCTTTTGACTTCCAGCCAAAAGTCCGCAGCCTCTAATCTTCAAGGATGAGCTAACCACTCCCACCTTAAATTGCAGCTGCATCCACACTTGGCAGGACTGGCCAAGCTTGAGCACCTAAGACTAACCAATTATCTTACTTTACAGCTTCCCCATCCAATCCTAAATTGCCAAAACTACAACTTCAAATTTCCTGCAATTTTTCTTTTAAAAAGCTAAAGGCCTTTGTCTCCCGGTGCCACTCTTTGCCGACTGGCAGGGGTGAACCCATTGTGCAATGGTTAATAAACCTCTTGCTTTTGCAATGAGTCTTGGTCTGGGGGAGTTTCTGGGAAGGGCACGATCTTGAACTCATGAGCTGTGAGACCCCAGGTCTTACAATACGAGAACAGAAGTAAACTATACATTGGTTAAGTTTCTCCTAAAATTTCTTCACAAGATCTTAACTTTGAAAATAATATTTTGAGTCAAGCCACTGAAATCCTTCTCCTTTTCTCCTTCATAGACATTTTGTTCTTCCATGTACATATTCCACATATTATATCAGTAATCCAAGAAAGAGTTAAGTATCCCACTGTCCAATCAACCCCCCCCCATCAATTTCTTCCAAACCTAGGTGGACTCCATAGATGCTGCTTGTTAGATAAATCAATCCATTTTAGGATTCTAACATATCATACGAAGACATTAGAGTGGCAATCACATTTTGGTAGTAAGCAACAGCTGTCTAATTAGACATAATGGTTGCAAACAGGAGGGAATTCATGCTTGATCGTGGGAACCTAGTCAATTACCTGGGGCTAGTGCTGTCGTAAGTCTTAGAAAAGAACCTTTTTCCTCCACCTTACTAACTCAGCATAAATTGTAACTATTTCAAAATGTGTCCCTACCTGCACAGATAAATGTGGCTTTCACTATTTATCAAAGAAACTTGTCTGCCACAAATGGAGAACATTATTGAAAACCACAGCAGGTCAAAATGAAGATGACATACAAGTTATCACTGAATGCCCAAATGCAGCAGATACATCTTTAACACATCTCCTATACCTAAAGGTCAGGGGATATTCTACACAAGGGGGCAGAAAAGTAAGTATCAGAGGACCAAGAAACCTCCTATGAGAGTGTCTCTCTCACAGGAGAGCATGAAACGATGGGAAGCATCAACCATGACACCTCAACAATTGACTGCCTACGCAAGACCTGGACAACGGCAGTACCACTAGATGTATTAAAACAGAAGAGGCAAATTGTACAGGGCAATTAAGGAAGGCTGAGAGGAGAGTATATCTGCTACAGAAATGAATCACCTAATTGGCTATCTGATTTCTAATGATCAGCCCTGAAATCATACACATACAAGCAACACTAATGGACTCAATATATTCTACTTATATATTCATGTGTATTATTTATTATTTAATTATTTACATTTATGTGTTTTACATAGATATGTATGCTACATACATATTTATATGTAGCAATAATAATAAAATGTGGCCATGAATTTGACGGGAAATGAGAAGGATGCCCAGGGACAGATGTTGTGTAAAGATACCAACAGTCTGAAAAACTAATTTGGTGGGGAAGTACATAACAGAGATCAAAATCCTATCCACCATTTCCAATGTCCTATTTCTAGGAGCCCTAACTTTTTACTTCAAACAAGGTGTTAATCCCTATTTGCCTAGTTGTGAGGGTCAAATGAGTCTGCATTAATGAAAGTACTTTATATGCAAAGAGGAGCACCTATGTTCAAGAAAATGGTTATTATGGAAAGATAATCATGTTACAAGGTTTCATTATCATTATTGACTTAAATGTAATGACTAAATTATCCTGCTTCAGGCAGACATATAAAATATTGTGCATATCTCTCTGGTGAAATTCAAACTCCACAAACTGATTTATCACAGAGAAGAAATTATTCCTGGTTTTGAATTCAGAGGAAGTATTTCTCTTGAATTGTCTAAAAGGAGCCATTTTCTTCAATATGGATAGATGTTTTCCTCCATGCTTATACAGTGTTATTTGGGTCTTTTCCCATTTCTTCATTATGTGAATTCCTTCTGTGAAAAGCTGTTGATGAATACATTTGTCTCCATTCTATTTCAGAAACCACAAAGGTGATAATAGAGACCTCCCAGGAATTCAAACCCATTACTGCATTTTTACCCTTTTAGCCCAGAAAGAAATTTCCCTGGGTAATTCTTCTCTTTCTTAAGAGGACATGAGTTTTGGAGTCCTGGCTACAGATGCTATTTTATGACTTATTAATTGTGTTCTATCAGACAGCTTGCCTAAAAGTTTGTCTCTGTACCTTTTAAAAACATCCGTGAACCAAATAAAAATCTTCAAGCTTGCATAATGAATATGAGAAACCAAATATCTACCTAGTTCTTTTACTTCTCCATACTGGATAAAGAATCAACTTGATAATAAAAATTGGTAAGAGTGGATTTTTAAGTTGTTTCATGTACTTAATGAACCTTAAATTTATTAGATTTATCATCAGTTGAAAGGCATAATTAATTAGCTACCTCCAGGAAATGTTAAGATCCCAATTAGCCATTTGGAACCTCACTTTATATTTTTTAAAAGGATGATAGAATAATTTTTTACTTTAATGCCTGCTATGTGAAACTTGGAGAAAAGTCTCAGTAGCACTTTCCCCAAGTAGACATCTATATTAAGACTGACTGGTGGAAAACGCCAGCCATGTGGCTCAGTAGCAAGTAGTATCCACGAGTATGGAGGTTTTGTATAGTTATGTATGGTCTTTGTCAAATCCAAAGCCCTAGGATGGAAATCCTAAAATAGAATACTGGTATCTAGGGAACCCTACAGAGGAGAAAATAAAGGTGGGATAAAGCCCTTCCTTGACCCAAATAAGACAAGCAGTTTTCCAATAAATTGGAGGGAAGAAGTCCAGCTCAGTACAGATGAAAAGGGAAAGCTGAATTCAGGTTTATGTCATTTAAAGGGTCTTATGTGTAAAGTCCTCTTCTTCTCCTAAGCTACAGTTAAAATGAAATGCTAACAAAAGTCAGGTCGTTGAAAAAGCAAAATTTACCCACATCATTTTGAGTGTGAATCCTTTATCTGGAAGCTGACTCACAGTTCCTGAAACAATATCACAATCTGTATGGTAGAAGGTCTTGCTGTTTCCATGAAGTAAAAAAAAAAAAAAAAAAAAAAAAAAAAAAAAAAAAAAAAAAAAAA